>NW_025778095.1:0-79950 GCF_021130785.1 Homalodisca vitripennis
AAAAAAAAAGATAGTGCTTTAATAAAAAAACTAATCAAGTAACTTTTAAGGGAAGTTAATGACAGTGCTTTAGGTAGTATTTCCCAATTTATAATAGATTGGGTTAATTCGTCACTTATTCAATTTATAAATAAAATTTTAAATTTTATAGAAATAACTATTATCTCCGTCTTTTCAATGTGCATTACACTAATGATTAAGCGCTGTATTTCTTAACATTGTTATTAAAATTTGAATATAAACCATTGTAATGATTTATGCCGAAACTTCAGCTGGAAATTTCGCAGTTCAGTAGTATAGGAATCACCTTAAATTACGTATCGTATATTTTAAACTATTCTCCAGAATTCCTTAATATTTTGCGAAATTTCCCATATTTCCCTCCCTTATAAAATTCATTCTTCAATATTCCCCTATCATTATAAAATATTTAAAAAAATGGTTAGCTGTTCTCAATATTAGTGCTTAATCTGACACGTGGAACAATCCAACTGTAATATAATAGATAATCTACGAATTAGTTATTCGGAATATTGCATTTAATATGTTATTAAAAACTTACATTAAAACTAAACACAAATGTATGACAAGTTTATAAAAACATATTATTGTACAATAATGGCATTTTCCGTGTGCTTGCAGAGGGTAGAATTTTAAAAATACAAGGAAAAATCACGATGATGAAAAAGAATGTTTCTAAGCTGTTTTTGATTAATAGATTAGGTTTCAATGTCTATTTATTTTATTAATAATAATTGTATCAAATTCTTATCCTCTTTATTTTATTATTGTCATTGCCTATTATAATAACCCTAATATTATTTAGATATATCATTAACGAAACAGTGTTGGAATTGATCATCACAATTATTCTCTTTTTGTAAATAAACAAACAATAGTTTTAGTTTTATTTTGAATAAATTAGACACGTATGTACCAAATTTAATAATAACGCACGTTCACGAATTTCAAAAAGCATTGGATTGGTAAAATTTTCATTAATTGATAACTACTTCCCCGTACTCTTTTTGTACGAAGCATTTATGAAATATGATAGCTTCTTGAAACTAAACAATTGTAGTTCGAGTTTTCAGTTATACTAACTGAAACGTACGTGAATCGGCAAATATTCAAATATCAGGAATAAAGCTGGAAGATAAAGCCGACGCTATTAATAGAAGCTGTTAATCTTGAATAATGATGGAGAGTAAGAGATTGCTCTAAATTCGTGCTACTTACCGCGTCGATATGCAGGTGAAAGTTGGATAGAGTTTCGTTCTCAACGTTTTGTAAAAGACATTGCATTCTTAATTAAATATCTAACCATAGTCATTATTTGTATAAAAAATAAACACTGTATGATTACTCCAAGAGGATTGATAAACACTTATACCTTTAGGGCTGTGTTTTTGTCTGTCGACACGATATCTTTGAAAACTAAGTGGGGCCATTATACGTAATATTCGCATGAAACTTCACTTATAAAAGAAAACTGAGTCACTCAATAGTATTTTTCGTAACCTAACTTACAATTAAAAATTTTAATGTTAGTATGTGACCATATACCACATACATCCCGTAGCTTTTAACTTTGACTCAAAAAATTCATTTTTTATTAGGATATATTTATCCACATGACGGAATAATAGAAGTTGAGCTGATTGTATTTTTTTTAAATTTTTTTTCTTTTTATTGCTTGTCTGCATACCCTTCAAATATGATATCTCGGGAATGAATTCGGCTTAGTTGTGAAATATTACAAGCAATCGTAGTAAGCCTGTTACGTTGACCGTGGTGTGGAGACTATTTCTTATCCGCTTATTATAGTTCTAGGAGGGATAGTTTTGTTATAATTTTACTCTACCATTGATTATTATCTTTATTCTATACTGGAGTAAGGGCGGCTGTACAGTCAAGCATTGTAATTGTATCTCGCATTAGACAAATATTCAACTCATAACTTTTACGACTTAATTTTTTAGTAGTACGTTTTATGGGAGAGGATTTTGTTTTGAAGTTTAAAAACTAATAGTAAATTAAAATTGTGTTTAATTTGTTATGTTTTCATGAGTTATTTTAGAAAGAACGGAAAAAAAAATTCAGAGTTCTTTTATCATTTTTAATATTTAAATAACACAAACTCGTAACTAAAAATAAAACTGGTTTGAGTGCGTATCACAAATGTTTTCTTTAACAGGGGAATTTTCTGTTATAACGCTGCGTATCATAGAATGAAGGGCCGTCAAGGTTACTAGGTTGTTTATATACATTTTATCATAACCATCTTATTAACTGTTTATTATTGAGTGCATAGAAACATTTTACATCAGTAGGATATACTAGCTCACTGAGCTGCAGTGAATTTTAACAATCGGAAAATAGATTATTAATTCTTTACAAAATAATAAAACATTGCAACTCAATGTAATATACACCAACACCAATTAATATGTGCATTAGAGGACAGTTTGATAAGAAAGTATCATGACATTAATTCAGTTTATCAAAGTTTAGTTTGTTACAGAATTTCCCCCTTATTATAAATGTTTTGAATTAAAAGGGAGAAGAGTTAAGAAAATTCAACAGAATATATAACAGTAGGCATTCAAACAGCTTCTTTATACACAGCTTGAGTAACATATGCTAAAATTAAAATACATCAAGGTATAGTGTAGATTGTAAATTGCAAAATTCTATGTATAATGCCTCGCTTGGTCAGAAATAATCAGTTAAACACATTATTTATTACGAATGCTCTAAACATTTCAATACCTATATGAGAATATTATTTTGTGTGCTACTATCGAATATCATACGCCTAAAACTCAAAGTAAACATTAACAATGAATTTTACGCTCGTTAAGCTATATATTTTTAATTTTTATTTTGTTTTTCTGCGTTAAAACATGCGAAAACAGTAATTTCAATAGTTATCGGATAGAATGTCAATGGGTATGATAAATTCTAAGATTAATATCAAGAGGAAACAAAATGGCTTAAAGCAGCAAAATTCTTAATTTAAATATGTGCTATTGGGGAAAATATTGGGTAGATAATACCTTAATATAAGTGAGAATTATGCTAACTTGGTTAGGGATAATGGCCAGGAATTTAGAGATTAGGTGTACTGAAACTTGCATGAGATGTTCAAATACACTTGGGAGTACTGGGAGTTAAAAGGAGTAGCTAAAATTGAGCACTTTCTTATATAATCACATCAGCTACCTGTTTATGTCAAATATATCCCTATGGTTAGGAGTATATGTGTACGCTTTCCAATGTTCCATATCTTTATAATCCCTAACGAGGGTTTCTGTGGGCTCAAAAATTGTATTTTTCTTTAATGAAAAACTGCAAACGTGGATGATAGATTGGGATCTGTCTCCAAAATACTTTTAAATGACAGTATTTTATTTTAACTTATTAAATGAGAAAATATGGAAATCAGTTATATTTAGAATAAATTAATAATAAAAATACTATATATACTTCAATTTTTATTAAGTTGGATAGTTTCTAGAGTTCTGTGGAATGGGGTTAACTATATAAACTATAAAAATTTTGAAAAGCGGTAAAATTGTATGATCCTATAATTAAAATAATGTTTAAAGCTATTTTATTTCTTATACATGTGATACAAATTGCATAAAATACATTAAAACGTTTAAAAAGTATTATGTTTCTGCTTCGCCTTTCTAAAAAAATACAGGGAAAATTAAAGGTAATTGTTATTTTAATTGATAAAATAAGTAATAATCCTTTTTAATTTTGACTGAAGATTTTTTGCATTTTACAGAGAAAAAATAGCTGGTAAAGAATATAAACTAGTATCATATTCTTCAAAGAAAGCGTAAACTTTTAATGATTTTCTTAAATTAGCATTTTAAGTGTACTAATTGGGAATTTTACTGCATTGTCTCACATAATAATGGAGGCGCACATGTCAGTATAGCAAACGTCAGATGAAACATTATAGTTTTTATGGTGACTGGAGATAAGATTGTGTCAAGAAGCCAGTTAATCAATGAAATGCACTGTGGATTCTTCTGCACTTTTTGCACATAGTAATGATAAGGTCTGGTGACAGCGCAGCGCTGTTCAAGTTTTTACATAAATTTTAAAACCCGCGTTGTCCTACTAACACTATAATAAATGATGCGTCAGCAAATGTAGTGCGAATCTCTTAATTAGTCTTCGTTTTTTAGAAATACTATTGAATAAATGACAAAAGGTTAGGATTTTTACTTTAGTAATGTGTAAGGATCTACTGAAACCCATACTTTCAGTCTCTGCTAATACTGAAGTGTATGCGTTTGAGGATTCTATTATAACTTAAAACTAAAATTGCTATATGGAATTCTCTATATTGAAATTACCTTTTAAAACACAAAAGCCTTATACTTGGAAATCATAGATGTAAATTTTTTTATAGATGAACTTGTTTATATACAGTTTTAATTTATTTGAAATAGGATTTAAATTTTAATACATTTCACTGTGATAGACAAACTTTAGTTTTTAGTATTCTGAAGATATTTCTAGTGATGTGTTATTATGTATATTTATTGTTCTTGTTGCATTAATTTTTTAGTAGGAAGAACGTACCAATTTCAATTTGAATACCCGACTACTAAAACAAAATCACTATACAACAAAAGGTAAACCTGCAACTGTATACATAAATAAATAAGTCGTTACGAAGATAATTTGAGAGCGTTAACAGCCAAAAAAAGTCTGTAGGTTATAGATTTAATTTGTATTACTTATCCAGTAATTTTTTCGCTCAATATATTTTGTTGAATTAGTTTGTTATCCAAAAAAAATTGCAGGGTTATACAATGCAATCAACAGATCCAATGAGTTCAGGACAATTTAAAAAAAAATTTAAATATTATATGATCTGTGTATCATCTTACAAATAATTAATTTTTGAATAATAGCAAGTGTTAAAAACCTACATTAATTATTAATAAAAATAACATTAAAATGGAAAACGGTTTACGAAAATATAAAAATAATATGCACTAGCAAAGGAAAATGAAATAAAAAATGATATAAAGGAGTCAAGACTAAAGAAGGTCTGGGTAATTGGTCTTTTGTTGTCGCGCCAATACAGGGACTGTTCATCTCTGGAGCTCACATTTGTTAGGATATTTGTCCTTTTTGTCTTTAATTAAGTCATTCGTACAGCGAGGAAACGGTTTAATTAACTTATTATCTTATAAGGATGAACGTCTTTAATTATTAAATTAAGCAAATTACATGGTAATTGTTATTTCGAAGTGTTAAAAATCAGCGCCCTATACAACTATTAGGATAACTTTATAATAGAAAAACTAAAAGAAAATTTTATTTTTTTTTTAAGTCCATTTTACATTAGCCATATATGACCAGAATATAGTTATTTTCTTTCGTTAGCAATTTTTTTATACTATAAATTTTTGTATTGTATAAATTCATTCAAATGCCTCCAACTCGTGAATTTTCCTTAGCTTGCCCCTCTCCTTTCTAGAAGTGTTCTGTATTGTGGATAGAATAACGTTATATAATTGGGAGGTCTCTAAATAAAAAGACAAGCCTGGCCACTTGCTACTTTTATAAAATGGTGGGGCCTTGTATGTCATATTGAACAAAAATAAAAGGAAATGAAATTGCCGAAATACCTATTGTGTATTTGTAGTTGTAATAATATCTCCTATCGGAAATACGCTACATTAGTACATAAATATAGTAACGTATGTCCCGCTAAAGAAGGTCGATCCAGACATTAGCCCAACATTTAATATATATATTATATATATATATAGTATATATATATATTATTATATATATATATTATATATATTTACAGGGTGTTCTGAAAAAGGCTGCCAATAAGTCAGGGGCGTGATTCCTCACATCAAAATAATGGAAAAAAAAGGTCTAATTAAACTTAGGTTCGAAAATGATTAGTTACCAAGTTATACAGGGGTGAAAAGTATAAAAATTTGTCTGAAATTTCAGTTCCCCTGCTGCAACGAAGCCCTACGGGTATTTTGTTAGTGTTAATTAAGATGTATAATTTCGCGTACTTTATGTATAAATGAACTGAAAAAATTGAATAAAAACCCGTTCCAGACTGTAAGCTACAAGTTATTTTTAAGGATTGTGACGAAATACGCGAACTTGGGTCACGAAAAACAAAGTTACATTTTTTAGGTTTGATGCAGATTTACTATGTTAAGATGTACAATGAAACACAAAATATTTTTTTCACGGTACTTGTAGAAAAAATTTAATTGCGAAGAGAAGATGTAAAATAAGTCTAGAATAGCAAACGCAAACTTTAAAAAATAATCCATTAATTACATACAAAAACGCATGAAAAATAGACAAAAATCTGTTAAGCTTTCTCTACAATAATGTATTATTGAAATTAAAAACAGCTGTTTTTATTATACACAAATTAATGAGTTACTATTATTTTTTATCAAGTAAATATTTTTAACAATCATACATTATCATAAATAAAAAAGTTATCTTGGAATTATCATTCAACAAAAAAGTTACACTTGTCCTAAAAAATCTAAACCACGTCACAGTTGGATGTTCAAAATGTTTCCCTCATTCTCATAAATCAAGCCATCCAGCCGTCTTCTCATAGACTGCCGAACTCTTCGGAAGTTCCCAGGTGTCTCACGTATCCTTTGGAATCCCGTTAAACAATCCTTATTCGCAACTCTTCTAAGGGTTATTTTCCCCCCCAACAGGCGAGTCGTAGGACAAGCGTCTTTCATGTTCCCATAAGAAAAAGTCTAGAGGATCGAGGTCAGGTGACCTTGCAGGGCCATGATTACTAGGGGGCTCCTAGGACCAATCCATCTTGTTTGGATATGCTTCATTTAAAACATTCTCTTACTTTTAATTGTTGTAATGAGCTGGAGCTCCATTCCTGCATGAACCACATGTTGTTGCGTGGTGTTATAGTGGACACATCTTCGAGTAAACTCATTCAGATTAGTCGTCAAGAAATGTAAATAATTTTAACCATTGAGCGTTATCAGGGTAAAAAACTAATAAAAATTTTATCACCCAGGAATAGCAGGCCCCATACGGTTATAGAAAAACTGGATATTGGTGACGGTTCTATGAAATAGCACGTGGGATTTTCAATTGCCCACATTGTGAGTAATTGTCGGGTGTTATAGAATAGCCATTCTTGAAAATTTTGCTTCATCAGTAAAGATAAATGTAATTTAAAAAATGTGGATTTCTGAGCACCCTTTGGATAAGCCATTGGCAGTAGCTGAACACGAGGAAAGTATATCTCGAGGCAAAAAGAGCCTGGACCCTGTTGATAGTGATAAGAATGCAACTACTGCCTACGTGTAAAATCTTCCAGACAATTTGAGCTTACTAACACCGAAATCCAAGGCTAGTTCTCTAGTTACTTCTTCCAGGATGTATTCTCTATTTCGGTACCAATCACGCCCTGGCCTCCCCAATTCAGCTGTACACGTTGTTACGTGGCCGTCCTGATCTACCAACTTTTCCATGATTTAAAGGTTCCCGTCTCGCTTAGCCTTCTATGAATGGAAGAAAACATTTTATGAGTCGGTAACTGTATATGAGGAAAATGTTTCCTGGATTAGAGTCGTCTTGGCCTGACGACTGTTGCAATGTTGCTAAGACCGTACATTAAATGCATGTCTGCCATTTCACCTTTAGTGTACATAATTATTCATATTACCTGCAATGATGAATTAAGATATTATTAGCTATCAAAAATTTTAAACTTCAACGGCAGACTCGCACTTACATTGTATTAAAGTACAGACTCAAACACACCGCACTTAATGAGCAATGGAAAAAATAGCTGCTTGGTAATGTTTATTTAAATTATTATAAACAATGTTTACATTGTTAAAACATATGTTTTTTAATAGAAATTATTTTGTTTCTCAAATCTATTATTTTAATCAAAACAGCTGTTTTAATTTCAATATTACATTTATAGAGAGCTTAAAGGATTTTGTCTATTTTTTTTCATGCGTTTTGATATGTAATTAAGGATTATTTTTTTAAAAGTTTGCGTTTGTCTATTATAGACTTATTTTACATATTTCTCTTCGAAATTAAATTTTCTACAAGTACCGTGAAAAAATATTTTGTGGTTTATTGTACAATTTAACATAGTAAATCTGCTTCAAACCTAAATGTAACTTGTTTTTTAGGGACCAAGTTTCGCGTATTTCGTGACATAATCTTAAAAATTACTGTAGCTACAAGGTCCTGGAAACGGTTTTTTAGTCAAATTTTTCAGTTCATTTCACATAAAAGTACGCTAAATTGTACATCTTAATTAACAGCCAACAATTACCGTTATGGCTTCGTTGCAGCAGGGGAACTGAAATTCAGACGATATTCTTTCACACTGTATAACTTGGTAAATTAGCATTTTCGGACCTATGTTAATTAGACCTTTTTGCTTATTTTGATGTGAGGAATCACGCCCTGGACTTATGGGCACTTTTTTCAGATACACCCTGTATATATATATATATCATATCATATATATATATATACAGTGGTGTATATTATGTCTGGAAACACCCCAAAATATATACCTTTAATAATTTAAATATAAGATTTGGAAACCTCTTACGCAATCGTGATAGAGATTGGGGCATCTTACTTTTTGGAACAAACGTTTGTTGTTATGTCACATCTAACGGGGGACGTCCCTGCCGAGGGTTATCGTGAATATTATCTTAATGGAAGCCTATACACTTGTCGATACCATAATTTTAAAGGTAATAGCTTATGAATTGAATGCCACAAAACCGCATCTCAAAGGAATTATTTCTATCAGAAAAATTGGAAGCATTTTTAGTATTGAAAATTTACTGATGTTCACAAGTGTAATTTTTAACATGGATTTCTTGCTTGCCACAAATATGTGTTACCACTAATTTTTTAGGCATTTTTTTAAAAAAAAACATTTATATATATTTATATATATATATATAACCCCCCCCCCCCCCCCCCACCCACCCTGTTCAATTAAAATAAAATTAAAACAATTTATTGTTTAAGCTGGTTTCATTAGATACCAAATTTACCAGTTTTTATTACAATAGAATAAAAACATTATGCAGGTCCACTTTCTCTGATTATCTTATGAATCTGTACTTGGTGTTTTCCAAGTCAGCAGGGAAGGTTTAAAGAGACCAAAGGTCACTAGCCTATGAGAAAAAACAATTATGGTGTGGGTTTATTAAATCATCTGGTCTACAAGAGTTTCAGTTTGGTTGAGCATGGAGCTTTCACTAGACAGGTCTAAGCTTGGGAATTACAAATCGGGACAAAAGAAGTCACTATCATTCCTGTCGGAGTTAATCCAGTGTCTCTGAAGGCACATTGCTGTTCAACAAGTTAGTCCTAATTACAGTGAGTTCAGTTTTTATTTGGCAATTTTAACTGGAATTGTCTGAAAAGAGAACGAATTACTCTGTTGATGAATGCGGAGGATATTGGCGATCGTCAAAGATCTTAATCGGGAAGTTTGTTGAATTTGTTTTAATGACCAACTTTCCCAGAAAGGAAAACTCCGCATAAGTGTTTCAACCAACTATCAAAAAATATTGAGCGTATTTTGAAATGACCGGTGAGTGTACGTTAATCGGCCAAAGTCGGGTAGGATTACAATCTGCAAACAGGATGAAGAACATGCAACTAGGATGTTGTTGCAAACATTTATTGAAGACCCACATTACATCGCTCAGAAAAAGGCTGCACGAGCAACATGATATGCACCCTATGTCTAGTGAGTAAGATTTTGAAAATTAATAAATACAAACCATTTTAAAGTTTTACATTTATGCTTCCAACAGTTTAAGTGGAGGATGATTACGACAGAAGAGTTGAGTTTTGTTCTCTTGAACTTTGTTGGTATGGCGCAAAATGTGATGACAATAGAGATTTTTCCTGGACCCAATCATACTATTTTCTGATGAAAGGGCAACTTTTTTTCCTATAATGGCAATGTTAACAGGCACAAATTTGCCGTTACTGGGCTAGTTGAAAACCCACATTGGATTACTGAGTCCCATTCACAGCAACCACAAAAAACTGAACGTATGGTGTGGAATTATTAAGGTAATCAAAATTGTTGGACCCTTTTTCATCAATGGAAATTATAAATGCCGAATCTTGTACTACAAGTATGATGCTCCAAAATGAAATAATCCCAGACTATTTCAAAATTGCATTCAGGAGAATACTTTGATAATGTAATGCGTTTTCAGCAGTGATGGTAGTACTCCACCCCATTATGGGAGCACAGGTTAAGAGAGTATTTGGATTTGAAGGTATTCCTCATAAATGGATTGGCCGAAGAGGAGAAAATCGAATGGCCCTCCAAGATCTCCGGATTTTGTGGCCACCAATCGATTATTTCCTATGGGGGTCATTTAAAATTCCAAGTTGTTTTATAGAAGAAAGCCTTCTATAATTTTTTTTTTTTTTGGGGGGAAGACCTTAAGAAACAAGGATTATAGAGGAAGATTGTACTTTGATAACTGAAGAAATGTTAGGGCAACTTTCTGTCGGAATTCATTTTAACTACAAAGGATTGGCTCATTGTCAAAACCGTTAGAACAGGAACACAGTTCGCAACAATTGCTTTGACACCAAATGGCAGTGGTTAAAACGTTTATGTTGTAAGACTTTTCTAACAGCCATTAACATTATTTTTTATTTGTAATAAGATAAATTCCTAATTAACATAAGTATTTCCATAATCTGTTACTGTAATAAAAAACTGGCAAATTTGTGTGCTAATAGAAACAAGCTTAAAATGAAAATTTTTGTTTTTATTTAAATTGGAACATTTAAAAAAATGCTAAAAGAAATTAGTTGTAAACACATTTTGTGTGGCAAGAAAGAACCATGTTTAAAATGTACATTGTTGAACATCAGTTAAATTTTCAATACTAAAAATGCTCAATTTTCATGATGAGAATAATTCTCTTGAGATTGCGTGTTTGTGGCATTTCAGATTCACGTAAGCTATTACCTTTAAATATTATGTATCACTAAGGTATAGGCTTCTCATTAAGCAATATATCACGATACCCTCGGCAGGACGTCCCCCGTTGGTGTGACATAACAAAACATTGTTCCAAAAAGATAGATGCCCAATCCTCTATCACGATTGTAAGAGGTTTCAAATTTATATTTAAATTATTAAAGGGATATATTTAGGGGTGTTTCCAGACATAATATACACCCTTGGTATTTTTTAATATATTTTAATATATATATATATATATATATATAATATATATACTAGTATTATATATATATATATATATATATATATTAGATAAAACCTTATTTTCATTATACAAAATAATTGTTTAGAATGTGTACTGCAAACCCACATCAGCAGTAATAAGATGCGTTTGGTTGTGCATTATAACATTTCCAAAAAGAAAGGTGTTTTATGCCTTTATCCCTGCTGATCAATACACACAAACGTTTTTCGGGGTTGTACTTCAACATGATATCAGCCATAAATCTAATGGGACCTATAGCCTTAGCATAATGTTAGAAAAAGACCTTTTCTTTAAGATTGAGGTTCCAAATAATAATTATTAGTTTATTTCCAACGATTGTACATAAAAATTATATTATCATATAGACAATTTCTTTTTTAAAACTAAAATTTTTGACATATAGCAGATCCTTTTCATGGTAACCAGTTTAAAATAAAAATTTATTTTGAGGGTACCTAGTGTAGCAAAAACACTTGATCTCAGTGTGGTCTAAGTACTTAAAATAAAGTAACTCAGGCCACTAGAATACCTATAGTGTGGAGAGACAAAAGTTAGAATACATATAAGAGTTAGATTAATAATGTAAAAACTCAAATATGTGTATCATTACTGTTATTAAAAACAATGCAAACACTTGTAAACTATATTTACGATTGCAAACTTTAAAACACGTGGTGTTAGAGAAGCCAGGACGATTATTAACCGAGTGTTATGACGAGAAGAAGCAGTAATCAACATAATAAGCACTGTGGCTTGCGACTATAAAATGTGCAAAGAGTAATGAAAAGCCTGGAGACAACAGCGGCGCGCCTCTTCTGCCACTTACAGTCACAACCTCCATTGTCTTGCTTACCTCTCTATGCCACCTCGGCTGGGGAATATGCTGATATCTCCATGGAATGTCATGTGTTTGCTAACTGAAACAATATTATTTACAGTAAAATATCTTAAATTCTTAATACGGATAGTTTCAAATATTCTGAAAATCATCGGTGCACTAAACAACACTGAAAAAACCAACGGTACAAACAAATTGTTATTTACACCAGTTAACTGGACTTTATAATATTGATTCTATTTATTCCACATCGTAGGTTTCCTTCTTTCAAGAACACTTACAATACTACTTAAGTCATTGACAATTATAAATAAGACAAAATGAGTTCGTACAAAATATTAATTTAAAATTCTTATTTCTGTCATAATGGTACAGAAAAAATTTTTTGGAATTTACTGTGCGATGAAAAAGCTTTAAAGGATGTATTACATATGCGGTAATAATTACTGGGTGTGGAAACTATATGTTAACCTAAATTTAATTATTTATTGTCAATGGGCGTATGAAAGGCCAATAATTTAGTTCTCTATACATCACAGAAATGACTGGTTTACAAACAAATACCGTATGCATAGGATCAAATTACTATGTTATTTTCAATTGATTTCCAATAATATCGTAAAGGTAATCATAGAAATAATTAATAAGTAAAGGTATATAATAACTAAGTAGTTATCAGTATTATAATTTTTAGCGGTAATATCTGGGTGCTGTATAAATGTTATTTCTTTCTTCCTATAAGTTACAACAATTTACCAAACACTAAAAATTTTACGTGAATTTCGATTATTATAAGGGGCATATTTAGTTTCATAATGGTTGGTGCAAGCGCTTCCCACTGTAGTTTAATTTGCTGAATGTCCTCAAGAAACATATTTGAACAAATTGTCTTAGACCTCGAAAAATATTAAAAATTTGTCTATCCTGTAGAACGGTTAAAAATTATTACTTTTTCCTTAAGAGATTTTGAACGGTTTCAAAATAAATGTATATGTGGAACTACCCCAGAGCTTATTATTTGTTAAAAGGTAAACATGACTATTGTATTCTTACATAAATTGTATTAACATAAATTGTATGGACTATTGTGATTAACAGAAAGTGTCGTATTGTTTTTGACATTTTGCAATAATACCTTCCACAAAGTACTGTTTACGCGGTACATGGTTGTAGCACAATATTTTATTTTTTAATTTTAAGTTGTGTATTATAGGGCATTATTTAAATTCTTCTGTGAGTAAAAAATATTATTAGTGGTTTAACTAAATCACGAGGTTATGAAAGTTCTTCGGCCAATATATTATTATTTTTCTTAGAAAATATACTGTTTCATGTAATTATGATTGCGAAAAAATTGAGATACTAAATTTGATTGGAGATGATTAAAAAAAATATGGTTTTGAAGAATGATCATTGGTGGACAAAATTACACCACAGGATTAATACACAAATTTAAACACAAAATGAAATACTTGCATTTACTTGATGAAACCTAATTACAAACCAAGTCGCAAATAACAAAAACTCATTTCTATGTTCCCAATTAGTAATAGTTTAACCTTATAAGTAATAAAGTAAAAGAAATTTAACTGCAAACTTAATTAGATAGCTATTGTAAAATAACTAGCAACTTTTAATAAAAAGAGACCCATGGTAATAATGTGGTTTTTTGTGATGTACTATACAAAATTAAAAATGTTTTTAAAACGTATAGTTAAGAGAAGATTATGTATTAACAAACTATTACATATATATAAATAAACTGCCGTTGCTAGTTTTAATACCGATTATTGATTTACCGACATGAAATTATATTATTCTCTTATAAAAATATATCTGAAGTTTGATTTCTAATGAGTTAAATTAAATAATTCAATTAGAAATCTGTTTGCTTTATTTTACCATAAACAACTTTATTTGGCGATGCCCTAATGCTTAGGAATTTAGAAATATGCCATGAAATATAATAAATAGAATTTAATACACGAAATTAAAACGCAGAGCCATCTGAAAAATATAAATTAAATACATTACAAACAATTTAAGGTTTTTGTGTTCAGATGATTATTGGTTCTGGCATCAATAATGTAGATATTACAAAATTCTTTCCCAAATAAAAAATAAAATCCTTATTCAACTATTTTGAATATGTATAAGAATATTTATAATTAAGAAAAAATTACTTATTACATAATAACTTTTTTTTAATTTATTTGTCGTCATTAATCTGTACGTGTTAACCCCACAAAACATATTACACCACCTATTTAATTGTTCTAATAGTCGAGGCGAAGAGACATAAATGCGTCTTAAGTTAGAATTATTTTTAAAGATATGAAGGACAGCTTAAATGGTTTTGGTATAGCGTAAACATTTTTAATCTGATTTAAATTTTAAAGCACAACTGAATATCCCCTTGAGCTTCTAAAATTTAAAGCAAAACTGGTAAGGAGAGCTCATACAGTCTTCAAGGATTCAATAAAAGCCCTAGAAATATTCGCATTGTAAACTGTTAGATTTCCCTTCCATACTGCTTCGTTGTTATATTCATCTCACAGTTCAAGTATTACGAATATATATCGGTTTATTTTAGATATTCAGTTCGGTACAGCATTACTCTGTTTGAATTACCTTTTAAAAATGTTTTTCTAACAATAGCGGTGTTTTTATTTTACTCAGCGTACATATATTTTTGATCTATATTTTCTTGTTCTGAGTGATTGTGTGTGTTCCTGGTGGTTTTATTCTGCTTTCAAAGGTCAGGTTTAATTAAGGAGTCCTAAATTCTATCTGTACATTTTTAACAATCGTTAGTTGCTATTGTGAACCGACTTTGATCACGATGTTAAGACTGTGGTTATTGTTTCGCATCAAATTATTGTGCGATTCTTTTCCTCCAGACAACGATTTAAATATTTTTCTTGTTTCGAATCCTCGTCTGATGTCCTAGGTTATCAGCTTAAACTAATTTTTTTAGGTGTCTAATATCAAAATAGACAAAGCTCCTGCTTTCTTCAAATCCATTAGAATAAATACTCTTAACTTTATAAAACTATGAGCGTCGGCTGCTGCATCTCGATGGTTACCGTTGAGCGATTCGTTCGTTGGAAGCTGCCACACCTGCCTGGCCAATGATGGTGATATTAGAAGTTAAACGCTTAAGGGTGTTATTTCCTGAATTTTAAGCGGTTAAGAAAGGCATCTTAGTCTTAACTTAGTACTAGAGGATACATTAATTTAAATTGCTTTAAACCTCATTAATTTTAACATTAATCCTGATTTCTTCATTCCACACACACACGTCCTCACTTCGGTTTTGATAGAGGTAATATTGCTTGTTACACATAATGAGTTTCCTGTTTTACTATATTAATCAATTTTATTTTTTGTTATTTACTGTTACCGTAAATTACTTTTGAAATAAAAGTAAATTATAATTATTTACCTCACAAACCGTTTAATATGCACAAAAATAATTAAAATTAAGGGACACTTAAAATGTGACGATATATATTCATCAAAAAATAGTTGTAAATATTGCAAAACATATTACGAGCAGAAGCAAGTAGTATATTTACTTAAAAGGATAAAACAGATTTTCTTAGCTAATAATTTGCTATCTCAGCAATCCAGTCAAAAACAGTATATCCTAAAACTACTTTGAACCTACTTTTTGTTGTTTTCGTGTCTTGGGAACTTCTTGCATAAAAAAAAAAAATTATGGTTTGCCTGTAAAGTCGGTTTTACGGGCGAAGATTTTACGTGGACAACGTCTCTTTCTCGGTAGAATATTTATTGTTATGAATATTATTAAATTTGCACAATAGTGAAAC
Source organism: Homalodisca vitripennis (assembly GCF_021130785.1). Lineage (NCBI taxonomy): Eukaryota > Metazoa > Arthropoda > Insecta > Hemiptera > Cicadellidae > Homalodisca > Homalodisca vitripennis. Next base: position 15,990 of record NW_025778095.1, read on the forward strand.
AAGGAATTGAATGAAAATAAGTATTGCACAAATTTTTTAACTATAGAAATATATTGTTTTGTGTTACTAAAACTTTGTACATTTAATTTGAAAGTAATTAAAATTTGTTATTGTAAAATGGTAAAGTTGAATAAAACCATTTACTAAAATTGGAATTTGAAATTCTTGCTAAACACAGTTAAATTCTAAACTCCGCAGCGTGGTGATTTGGTCGGTTTAGTTCTGTTTGTTTGGTCGCACCTGTTATGAAAGGTTAGAGGTTATAAGTGTTATTTTAAAATATGTATTGATAGCAATACGCGTGTTTTTCTCAATCGAGGAATACGATTGATGCCAGGTGATTTAAACTAATAATTTACTTAACATCTCTCAACATTTGTCTATTGTATGACATAACATATAAACTCATGTTTCTCAACTTTTGTGACAATCATAACAATTTATCAATCAATCATAGTTTCGATAATGAAACAGCTGTGCATGTGTACAATGATTTACCTTTTATTGTTGTGTTGTTGTAAATGACGAATCTAAGCACTCCACATTTTCACGAATAAACATTAGTTATTGCTTTATCCACGTGCCGGCGGACCCACAGTTATCTGCTTTTTTTTCCCGTGAGGCGGGACCCACTGGACCGGGCATCGTAACGTTACCGGAGCGTTACACTTTTCATGTGTGACTCCGAGCCGCAACCTATATTTATGACGTTTGTCACGTCAAAAAGCCAGTGCCTTTATATCACTATACCACATTTTTTAGATGTGAAATATTTGTTGCCTTGTTATATTATATCTTGTTCGTTTTAAAATAACCACTGCCAATGTAATAAATGTTTTAAAAAGAACTACGTGTGGACATTATATATATGTACTATATATATTATATTATATATATATATATATATATATTAAGTAGATAAATTTATGTCTCTATAAGTACGCTGTCGAAAATAAAATATCACACAAATAATTACAAATCAATTTATTGACTGCTGATAACGAAATCACCAAAAAATTTTATTGCACTGACCGTCATTGTATCTCTAATAACATATTAGTAAAATGTTATCTATCTATATATATATATATATATATATATATAGATCTTATTTATATCATATATATTATTTGATTGTCGGTAAAATAAAACATTTATTTTTATAGGTCTTTCAGTTAGACAAAATTCAAACTATATCATATAACCGAGGTGGTTACTCATTTTTTTCAATATATCGCTTATATGCTTTAATAAGAAATTTAATCAGATATCACGCAATCAATACTCTGCAACGTATTTACAGTTCAATCACTTAATGAGAAAAAACTTGAACAATTTTACTTTTACCATAATTTTAATACTATAGTTCCTCATAGATGCAATTGGAAACTACTGCGTGTCAGATCCAAGACAGTCCAGCTACATTAGACGTAAAACTGACAGAATGACAGGGCACTTACGCAACCTGCGGTGGTCACTGATGATTTTTGACGATTCACTTGCTGATGCCCTTACTCCCTTGGCAATACTGAAGACGAGTATCTGTGAAATTATTTATGGCTTTAGATTGTTGTTTGGGTATAATTTATAATATAAAACGATACTTAGATCGCAAGAGTAAAACTTGTTGTAATTTTAATACTGTCTTCTAAAGAGATGAAAAAAATGGAAAAACAATTCCTTCACTGCAGATGTTGATTTGGGAGCATGACAAAGTTAAATGAAAAAAAACGAAACTTCAGATGGCTGATGACATAATAATTATATTAACTTTTTAAGGAATTATACTTATGCTGAACAAAATTGAATTACTATTTTACAATTGTTAATTATTTTGTTCTAAGGAATCTCTCATCTTTTTTCACAAACAATATTTCCCTATTTCTCCTTTCATATAGATCGTTTATACCTATGTATTATTGCACAAATTATAAGTACTCTATGGTTCTTTATAACAGTATTGACTTATAAGTGTTCTACTCCACAATATGTACACTAATAAGTACACTTTTTAGTGCGAATATATAATATAAAGAATTTAGTGAATATCCTAAAAACAACGCAGCCAAACCCATAAGGACAAAGGGCTTCCTATTTCTAAAACGCAGTAAATGGTTCAGTGATTATGAAAGTAAGAGGTTTATTTCGAACAGTGAAATGACCGTGAGCTCAATTCATAATAATTTATGGAAATTAATCGTCAAAATCCGCAATGTCCAATATTTAAATTGTTAAGATGACTTGAACTTTCACTGAATGTAGAAGATTATTTCTGAGTTCCACCTAACTATTACTCTACCTTTAACCTTTTTTGTAAATCCTCAAACTCCACCTGAAAACAACTTTTTGGCAGAGTACAATTTAGAGGAAACAGACAGTGGTCCCAAACTTTGGACATTCCGTTTTGTTAATTACTTAAACAATCTTGGCTCCTCACCTGAAAAACGCAGTAGTATTTCATACCAAAGGAATAAACTATAAAAAAAAAAAATGTATTGAGGGTTAAATTTTGGGGGTTGTCTATATTTCTAAAACTATTTTAAACAAACGTTTAAATTTTTAATATATTAACTTCTGATATTCAAAAATTATAAAATGTTTTAAAAATTTAAAAGTAATATGAACAATATTAAAGATCGTGGACAGTTTTTAGAGTCACTATTTTTTACGTTCCGTTCTTTCTTTACAAATACCTGATCCCCCATCGTAGAATATTGAACAAAATTTGGATACCGTATACTCTGTAGTTTCTGGTAATTATATTTTACACATGGTAAATACTATAAACTAATTGTAGACTCGTAAATATTAAATCACTGTTGAAGTAAATAGGGAGTTACATTATACAGCCCAAATAAAACTAAAAATTTCATTTCTCTTGTATAGCTATAACAGAAACGGAACAATTATCCTTTACTATATTGAATCAGGGAAAGCATATCTCCAAATTCAGTTTTATTATATAAAAATGTTTATATTGCGGATCATATACGTTTCATTAATTATTTTCTAGGCCTCAATTTCATGTAATTGTTAATCATTATTTAGGGTAAAATTATATCTGCCTAATTGTCATCTGGAATCGATTACTACCCATTTAATTTAGATTGGAACAGTCGTTATTGTGTTTAGGTTTAGTTTTTATACAAACCGAGTGGTGATTGACATTTTTAATGAGTCACACAAACAATGCAACTCAGTTATCGTATTTAATAATTTTGGGTACAAAGAAACTGCGTGTTTGACATTCCTGTAACATTCGAAGTTATTAAAGTCACTTTATTGTGCTTTAAAAGACAAGGGTAAGAATAATCTGTGAATAGATACGTTAAACTGACATTTTTACAATTCTAAGGAAAAACTGTTTTTTATCTACTTAATTTTTTACGTAACTTACTAAGTTATGGTTTCATTGTTATTTTCTGGCAGCGAGAAGATATTTTGAAATTGAATAATTAAAAACAGGTTAATACGATGATGAATTATATATTAACCTATACGATGAAGATAAATTACATAATTACTTATTACGTTATTAATAAACTATTTGTTGTAGTTTATATTTCTTTTTGTTTTATTTCATAGAGTTTTTGCAATCATGTGGTTTCTGTTATTTTAATGGAGGAAACTATATATTATCTTTTTAAATTTTGACAATATAACTGAAAAATTATTTATAACACAAAATATCAAAAATAGTATGGTTAATAATTTTTCATAGACGTTTTTGTAACTCTATTGAAATAAAGTAGATAAAGTTGTCTTTTCTATGAATGATACAATAAAATGAATATATAACCTATGTCTTTAGTTCGTTTCAATATGTTTTGAGTACTTGATAACAAAATGATTTGTAATTGTCTATTTAAAAAATAATTATAAAAAATAGAGAAATAATTGTAGGCTAAAGTGTAAAATTATTTATTACATTGTATGTTGTCCTGTTTTTAAACAAAGATTATTATTATATTTTTTCGATCTCTTTGTTTAAAAAAATCTATTTAATTCATATTTTACATAGTTTGTACATATTTTAACATATTTACTTGAGGTAATATGTACTTTTGAAAGATAAATATTACAACCACTGGTTGAAATATAGCATGGCCACTGGTTTATAGTAACCATTAAATTAAATGATACAATTTTTACTTTTTTTCGACTTTAATGTATGACTCCCTTAATTCGAAACTTACAAAGAATAATTACTTTATATTGAGAAATCATTGATGGTATATTGATTTTATTAATTTGGTTTTTATTTGGGGAAATAGATCATTTATAAGATAATCCAAGATTTGAACTGTTACACTTTAAATTGTAAAAGAAACCTTATTAAAGGGTATATAAATTGAAAAAAATGGCAGTTAATACTTACCAATCCAATTTCGAATTTAGTTTTTTTTAGAATATAAAATTTACCAAACTACTTTAAAAGAGAAGCATCTTGAAATAAAATTTACATTATATTAATTTTGTAGTGGTTCATTTAAAGTTGCCTTGAATTGGCCAAAGACGGAGTTATAGAGCGCATATAATATGCTTAAAGAGGACAGTATTATTATAAATTTTTAAAAATACGCATATCGGCCCCAAAAAGGAGTTACTCAAGTTCAGAAACATTATCGACAATAGCAGAAGTAGAGAGACAAGATCTAATGAGCAAACTACTGAATATAATATATATATATACAATGACAAAAAGGTAAGGAGCAAAGTAATTGAACAACTTTAATAAAGTTACTTTTTCTGAAAAATTAAAATAATATACAGGTATTATAAATTATGGTCAATTGGAAAACGTGATAACAAAATTCGGCTTAAAGAATAAAGGATTTTATTTTTTTTCCAAATTATAGAAAAAAACGCCAAAAGAAATATTACTAAGTAAGGTCAAAATTAATCAGTATAAGAAAAGGCCTTCATTTGGATCGATGCCAACTCACCGATGTCGTTCTCAGCCAAAAGGCCGGGCATAAAGGGGCGGTACGTCTAGCTCGGATTTTCAGAGGTTGACCAAATGGCCCATAGGCAAGTAGTCAACACTGCTCTGCATTCCCATAAAAGTCTACTAGCATCAGGATATGGATCACGGATTCTGTCTTGGAGAATGAGAGAGAAATTGAGACCACTCCCATAGAAAATATATCCTATCGTAGGAATCACCAAAGACACACTACTATTGGGTTTTTTTAATTTGGAATATAGTCTAAGCCCGCTATATTCAGAGGAAACCGCTCTCAGACCAGGTCATTTAGTAGTCCACTCCAACGGCAGGCTGCTATAAAACGTTTTACAAAGTCGTAAAGGGGTCCTGCAACTTCGGTTGTTGGGGGGCGAGTAACCCGCGTTACACTAGGTCATGAAAAAGAACAAGTTCCTTCGGCACACTGGCTGGAGTTGTGCTTTTCCCGATCTAGCGTCAGGGATGCAAGGTTACAAATTAGGCTAGGAGTTATTCCACAATTTAACACCGCGCACACTATTGCAGTAAGTAAACTATTCTAAATTAATAAAATAAACCTTACATAATAAAACATGGTATTGTTCATGTGTTACATTGGTGTATACAATTAGGACAATGCAGCCCAAAATACTAATGGGTGTCTCGTAGAAAAGCTGTTGAAGAGAGTCATGATTGGACGGTCGGAATTAAAGGGACAACTTGTAGGAGTTCTGGGAAAAATACCAGTTATTACGGATTGATTGAAACTTAATGGTATTTGATGGAATGAATTGAAAAAAGGAAAGTTTAGACCAGCCGGATATATTCTGTTTTAGAAGATGTTGTTTAATGAGTGCAACTAAGAGCCTACAGAACATCAACTGCATGGCTGGTAATGAAATTAAACGCAAGATTATGCAAGTCTCCATTGAATACTGACCTATGAAAATAAGTAATGTAATTTTTCTAAAGCCATATAACTGTTTATTAAGAACGTTGAAGTATACATTAATTTTTAATCCTCTCAAAAGGGAACTTGGACAAATAATGGAGTATGCTGTTTTCTAATTCACTATTTTTTTACATAACGCTAAAAGAGCCGCAGAAATGTCACTGATTTCTCTAAAATGTAATCGTCCAATTTCTAAAATGGTCATTTTGCAGAAGTTACACATAGTAGTCAGTTGACTGTTATCATTGTTTGGTGTTTTCATAAGTAGGTCAGAATGCACGTGAAACCAAGATAATTGTAAACTATTGAACATTTACCTTGTTTATTGATACTCGTGATATATTCGGCCCTCAGTAAGCTGATATATTTGATTATTATATTATTATATTAATAACATTAGCATTAAACCATTGGCACAATTACCGGATTGCAGAATAGTCGCCTAATCGTCTAATACCATTATTGTATTCACTCGGTCCATACTAGTTCATCATTACTAGCCTTTTAACTATCAATCTGGGATCAAGTACTCTAATAATGTAATTACATTACTCGCATATACGTTTGAAGATACACAACCCCCTATAATAACAATAATCGATCAAATTTATTTTTAATTTAATACTGAAGCCAATTAACTTCAGATACAAGGAAAAGGACCGTTTCTACTTATTCTCCCAATATACTTAGAAAGCATGGTATATTATGTGAAAGGAATAGTTATTTGTATTAACAAGGGTATAAGATTGGATAAAATAAGTTAATGAAGTTACATTAGAAAATTAACTGTTTAGTTTATAATTAATTATTTATAATAGTAAGGACGTAAAATTAAATTTACTTCTCTTTTATGTATTAGTAAAATAGCTCTTACTGTTTTTATTTTTAGTTTAATGCTCATTTTTTAGAGTAAGAGTTTTTAGTTTAGACAAACAAATCGTTTTTTATAATAACTTTAAATAATTTTAGTTTAAAATTTAAGACTCAGTTCCTACCTCACATGTGCGTTCACCCACATAAACCTTTCTTTCTGTCCAGGAAAAAATTCCTAAATAGTTTGATTTAATTACGTTAACATCTAATTGAAATAAGATAAATGGGGTTTTTCTTTACCAATTTTAATAGCTAAACATTGTTTTATATACCTAACCAGTTCCTGTAAATCAATGTAATGTCAAAAAGGAATTATTTTTAGAATTTATAAAAGAGATATCTCTTTTATAAGGCATATGCTAATGGTTTATGATGGTTATCACAAAAACTGGGTGATAATAAATGTAATTTAGTTTTTGTGACTCAGCCATTTCATGTGTACCTATTTTCTTCTTACTTTTTGGTATTTTGTTTGTGTTTTTATTGAGCCACACCATAAGATTAATTAATATATAACTTGACTCAAATAAACCTTTTATTAAAAGTCTCAAAAAGTTTTAAAATTTACTTTACATTTGACAATTATTAAAAAAGCGATTTTAATAACGACTTGAAATTCGTAGATAATAATGAGAAATCCAGAGCACCGATATAAAATATTTTTGAGATTATAGTAAAGGCTGCCGAAGCGTGAAATATTCAGTTACAATTTGTATTACTAAAATTGTTAACTATTAAACATTATCTGGTTTGTCTAAAAATAAAAATCAACAGTTTACCTAAATAAAAACTAATGGATTTATTTAAAACTAGGCAAATTAATAAGTTCAAACGTTTTCAGAAACTTTCAATCACTCCTAATTTTTCACAAAGAATTTACAAACCGTTTATTAAATTTTCAAAGTTCCCTTTGGCAATAAATAAAAAATATTGAATCAAAATAGATATCAAACTAAAACAATCAGAGCTCTCTTCCTCAATAAAATAATAAAGTTTTCAAATAAAAATTCAAATACCGGCTTGGAAATAACTTAAATAAAAAATGTTCACTTCTAAGTTCACTCAAAAATTCTAAATACAAAATTTAAACTTCTCTTTCCAGTAGTCAAACCTTAACTTTCATAGTCTCTGCAATTCAGATTACAAAGCTCTCTCAAACAATTATTAAAGTTCAATTTATTACCAATTAACAATTCACAATAAACAGTTCCAATTAAATATTAATAAATTACTAAATTTACAAATCTCAATTGAAGTTGTTAAACAATCTATTTTAATTCAATTATCTTCAAATATGAACCAAATGTAATTTTATGATTCTATTGTGCTCTATTGTTCATGCGAGAATTAATTATTCAGATTGCACTGTAGTTTCTATAATTTAATTTTTTCCTATAAAAAAGACAACAATATTAATTTAATATCAGATCTGGAAGACTATTACAATATTACATACAATAAATTTAGTGATTACCAGAAAATCCCTTGTGGAAAAAATTTTGAAACACGGCGCACTGTAATCAACTTAATTACGAAAAAATACCAAAAAAGGGCGAAAAAATTACGAGATGGCGCTTATATACTTCCCATTCCAATCAAATTTCTGATAGACATCCGCGGTGTTCTCTCATTGGTCCAGCTATATCCAACAACGAGAACAATAGCCGTAACAAGACAAGTTCTGATCAATTCAAGGCAGTGAACCACCTTCCTAACAATTTAAAACTACCAGTAGTAACTTGCCAAATGATGACACATTCGTTTTTACCCTTACTTCTCACAATCTAATTTCTAATTAAATCCCAATATTTCGTTCCCATAAATCTTCATTCATTTAAGTTTTAATAAAAAAAAACCAATGTAGCTTTTAAAAAACGCTACACGATTGTATAAGGATTTATTTATGCAATCGCTTGAAAATGTGTGTAGGTTTTAGACACGGTCGATTCCCTTTGTATCCGTTTACTTTAGCTTTTTATTATTTCTCAGTTATTGATTATTCTGCCAACATTAATTATTTACAAATTTTACTCAGAACAATATCTGTAGTTTCTTATGCAGCTATCCATTACATTATTACATAAATGAAGTCCTTTCTTTGATATTAATTAACTATAAATCGATAACCACTAGCGTAGATCTTGGAATCCCATTACATTGATGAAGATTAAACCGTGAAAAGTAACCATGCATATTACGTAAATCATTTAAGCATTTATTCACTACCGTTTATAAATTAAACTATAGTTATTTTGATATGACTTAGATATTAAGAAGACAGAGTAAAATCGTTTTGAAAAGTTCTAATTAGTTCAAGCGGCAAACAGGTAAAGTTAGTGTCAGATCGGACATTGACTTCCGTTTTGTGATATGCTTTAAAACTTATTGTGTCAAAAGTTGATTTGTACTTGAAAAGTCTACCGGATATTTGCTAGCTAGTGGAAATATTATATTTCTGGTGTGTTTTATCTGAATTTTACAATTCTTCCAATAATACTGACCTGAAAAAATGTATCAAAATATTGGTGATTGTTTTGGATATAATCATTCTGAAATGCTATACAAACAAAGTTAGAAGAAGAATAAATTTATAACAGCAATTTAACTAAACAGATGTTGCTTAACATTTTTTTGAACCATAACAAAATTTACTTTATAATTTGTAACTATTTCAACGATAGCGAACAGAATGAAATGTGTACTTAGATTTGCATAATCAAAAACTATTAGATTGGTCACAATAGGCGTTGGTTATAAAAAATGTCTGTAAATCTGATTAATGTGGCATGTAAAAATTCATTACGTTGTGGAATGTGGTTGAAATGTATTGCCTCACATTTTGTTATTCAATAGCTTTTGTTTTATGTATATATAAATTTCGAAAAATATACTAAGAATTTCTGTAGCTGATAGTATACATAATTTAAAACAAAAAACCATGGATTTAGAATCCTACAATGTATAAGCAAGCACTACCACTTTAAAGGTAGGATTGGCACAAGCCCAGGATAGGTAAAATTATAGCCTTTTAATAAGCATAATTTTTTTTTATATATATAGTATAAATATATATATATATATATATATATATATATATATATATTATATATATATATATCAGTATACATAAGTAGCAGTTCACGTTGTATTACGCAGCCTGCCGGATCGATGGTTAAACATTCCTGTATAAAAAACAATTTATAAATCAAAACTTCTTAAATAAACAGTTTAAATTGGACAGAGTTGTAAAGTTAAAACCATTTTCGTATCCCCTTCAACACGCACACACGTTTCACGCACACACGTATACACACATACACACACACACTACACACAATAAATATATAATATATATATAATATATAGAAGATTAAATATATTATGTATGTAAATAAATTTATCAAAATAATTTACACTAAATGTACAGTTCGAGGACTGCATACGTGGCCTAGAGTGTGTATTGATAGGCTTGAGATGTAGCGAAGTAGAGTTGTGCGCTGCGTCCCAAAATCATTTCCTATGACTTATCGACGACATCCTTCTTTCTTGGAATCGTAATGATGAAACGAACTTCATCTCACTTAAGGTTATGTAGCTAAAAGGATGTAGGGTGTGTGATGCTAAGAATTTATGCATCATATCTATGTCTCAAGCTAAAGCTCTCTGAGAAGACAAGTACCAAGTATGGCCGCAGAGTGGTCAGTAAAGTGCGTGCACGTGGACAAAATCGAAAAGGACTTTGCAGCCGCACAACCAAAGATGAACAATATTTTAGAAACATGCATTGTACCAGGTGGATATGGTTCGGATAAATACAAGCAGTGACAGTGGCTTAAGAAGAGAAGAAGCATTTGTGTGGGATTAAAAAACCCCAATGAAAAAAAACCTTTATTGTACCAGTTGGATATGTTTCGGATAAAGACAGCAGTGACAGTGGCTCAGAAGAGAAGAAGCATTTGTTTAGTCTTCTGTAACGTGTTATTTAAAAAACAACCTATCTGTTGATACTAATCGGCAATTCGAGATCATGAGTTTAAAAGGATCTTAAACCTTCTTTTCAGCGTCTATCACGTAAATGCACGTACAAATATTTTTTTTTATTAATGTCTTCTTTCTTGTCAGATATTTATGTTATCATAAATAGATCTGTCAAACTATATTAAAAGTCGGCCAATCTTTTAGAATTAGCAGATATCCGTGTTTTTGTCAGTGACTTGGAGTAAGGCGTACTCTTTGCAGTGTCAATTGCCTCGTGTCGTATGTGTCTGAACGCTAATAGTGTGTATGAAATAAAAAGAGAAACTTTCCATGTGTAATGTCAAAGATTCTACACATGTTACGGTACATTTACGTCCACAATAATAGTAAAACGTATCTTAACTGTTTTTATAATATTTAATTAATTATAAAGTAACAGATGGTTGTTTTTAAACTGTATGAATACTTACACAAAGTAAAATATTTACTGCGTTTATAATGTTACTGCGTTAATTATTTCTTTTTAAATAGGAAGAAATTAAAACTGTACGCAATACAGCGGTATAAATTTTTCAAATTTCAAATTTTATTAAATAATAATAATAACCTTTTTGATAGTTCGCTACTATGAATTTATCCTAGCTTAATTACTGTAAGAATAACTTTTTGTATCTTTGAAAATAAGATAATAATGAAGTCTTAATACTAGGAATTAGAATAATTAAAATGTTCGTAATATATAACAGAATGATATTGTTTAGTTACAACCAATACACAGCATGCTTTGAGATAAGGACAATCCTGCTCAATTTTCTTTTAAGTAGGCACGAAGCACTACAGAAGAGGTTTGGTACAACTTCTTGCATAACAACGGCAGTAAATTTTAAAAGTTTTATATACATTTTCGATTTTTTTAGAGAAAGCCTTGTACTATGTTAGTACTATGAAAGTGTTGTGATACTGATAATTGTTAACCCAAAAGTAATTAACGTAAAATATTTTAAATAAAAGTTTTAATATCCTTTCATATACACAATGAAATATTGTTACATAAATATAATACAGTAATATATAAATTATAAGCTTTGATGATCAAAATGTTTATGGGTTAAGCTTGTCGTATATGTGTATTCTTTGTCTGATATAAATTAAATTATAGATCAACCATAGACAAAAAAATGTATTTTATATATAATTTTTAATTCTTAATTTTGCAATACATTCTTTTTATACATCGTAAGATCGCACAGTGACATTTTGTGTAAATTATACGCTCATATGTTAAGTTTTAAACACCAATAACAAGAAATATTACGTATAGAAATACCATTGCACATGTAGTTCACCAAACAAAAGTTTTTATATTGATCTTCCACATTTTTTGTTTCAACTCTATGATCAATACTCATATGTTATTAACTCAAATATATAGACTCAGTTTATTTAAAAGTATACTTATTTTGATGTTTCATCGTTGACATAATGGGTATCCGTAATAATAATTTTAAAAATATTCACCAACGATCAGCTAAACCCTAAGGAGTGACGTACAGTATCACGAAACGTAGTAGTGTAAGAATATATAAATAGCCATGGAAAATTTCAAGTTTATTGTAGAATTTTCAAGATATTGTTCGGAGAGACAGAAATGTGATATTTACAAATCTCAAACATGTTGGCTAAACTCAGCCTAGTAAAATTAAATATTTTCCTACTGACAAATAGTATTTCAAGAATTAATTAATAAATTTACTTAATTATTAATCACTAAAAAGATTTCTTTTCCGTTAAATAAAATCAACACAAAGTAAGTTATTTGCTGGTTTATTCTGATGGATTTAAGTTAAGAATTATGGAAATGAAATGCAAAGAAACTTGGGCTTTAATTAATTAGTACGAAGCCAGACAAGACCAAACCAAACCCTGTAATCTTATTAACAAGCACACCTGCCCGGTAAGATAATTCACTTGATCAAGATGGGCTCGGTGCAAAGTAACGAATATTATTTCATTATTGCCTTAATTTTCTGTTTTGTATTTTGATTTTGTTATCATTATCGATCATTAAAGGTAGGGTTAAAAAATAATTTCGAAAAGAAACATTTTATACGGTTTGAGTATTTGCTATACCTTATATATTCTTTTTAAGTTTATTTGTAAACGTGAATCTAAAAATAAATTTTTATACATTTTATGAACAATGTAAGGTATTATTGAATTAAGTTTATTTATTCTGATTTAACTACGTGTTATAGTAAGTTACATATGTATAATTATACACATTTTGAAATCAAATGTAATGTATATTTTAAATTATATTATATTTTTGAAAACATATTTACAATATGACGGTTTTCATTCATATTTAAAGATGTTGCATTTATTAGTAAAGTACATGTTTTTGCTTTCAAATTCATGTTCGCTATATTATACTATTTCCACGGTCAGTTTAGGGATTATATTAGTAACTACGTATGTATGTAGTATCGTATACCTCATCAATGACAAAGCTTCTTTCCTAGAATTATAGTCACAGAGTAAACGACATGTTGAATCACGCTAATGTACAATCCCTCCTTTCTAGTATGCCGTCCCACAATGTCTAAGGTCACCAAATTCAATACTCGGCATGTACACTTTCACATGATAAATAATTTAGTTCACTTTCTTGCCAAAACGTTTGAAATAAGATGTGATGAATATTACTTTTGTTATGTTTTCTCTCTAAATATATACTAACAGAAAGTAGATTTTAAATTAACATATGGTCATGCTGTCATAATAAAATTTTTAATATAGTCAGTTATAAAAGACATACTATTTTAATTAATATTTCACTTTAGAGACCAAGATTGAACCTAACGCTACTTCAAATACAAATGGGGTATAGCACGGAGTGGTTATCGAAATAATAATAGGCATATATTCATCCCAGGGACAGTTAGAAACAAGTATCATTTTACTACAATCGGTTGCATAGTTTACTCGTGAAACAAAACAAACAAAGGCACTTTCATATTTATAATACTGTTAGGATATAAGTATCATTCTAGGAAAAATCAGTTATGAATCCACAGTAAATTACCTACAAATCAGATAGTTATATTTATAAATTTAAAGGTAATTTTAAATTTTGTACGGTAAAATTATATTAATACATTCATCCTTTGGTGTTACCTGCCTAGTACATGAAAAATATTTGTCATTTTTATAGCAATTATATGAAACAAAACTTATGGAACAAAATTGTGAAATTATGCTGTAGCGGGGTGTCTCAATAAAGATTTAATTTGTACAATTTTAATACTTGATAACACTTCTACAAAGAAAAGAAATTTGTTTAATAGTGTATATTAAGGGGAGCACTTCGCCCTATCTTCGTAATGTTAACATAGGTACACTTATCTCAAGAACTACTTGAGGTATCTTCATAATTCTTTTTTTTCATTTAAAGAGGGCTTCTAGGGGAACACGTGGAACCAAAAAAAAAATTTTTTTGGCATATACCCTAAAAGTTATATATTTTTGTTTTAACGCTTGTCAAAAACCTATATAAATATGTGTATATGTATGTATATAAATATTGAACTCAGTGAAATGTGATGTTTTTAGTGGTTCCACATATGTAAAACAGTGGCTAAAAACATACAAAAAAAATTTCATATTCCTACCATTTGTAGTTTTTGAGAAACATGTACTTTTGTATTGAAAAACCGCAACTTTCGGAAAAACACAAAAAACGGAAAAAAATACTGCTTTATTACCTTTTTCAGTACATTCCAGGTGCATAGGCTGGCTGATCTCCTTCCTGCTCCTCATATTCATCCTCCAGACTTCTTTTTAGTAAGTTTTTCTTCTGTCTAATTTTTTTCTCTATATCTTCTTGAGCTTTCTCTGCCTTCCCAAATTCGCCGCCGGTCAAGCTTTTTCATTGCTGTAATAAAATGCTGCCCTGGTGACACTCCTATTTCTTGAAATACTTTGCATTTGCCAATGTAGCCATCATTAAAAGCTGTAACAGCTTCATATATGCCAAATTTCAAAGTTTTAATCTCCACAAATGTTCTTTTAGGTATGTAGGTCCAAATGACATTGTTGAGGGACTCATTGGGATTTTGAGTTTTTCCCTTAGTACATTTGCCCAGTAGAGTTGGATTGGCTAGATCTTGAAAAATAGGTTTAATAAATGTCATTAGGTTTTCAGGCAAGTGAAAATGGCTGCCTATGATCATAGTTTTCATTGGATTTTACGGCTTTGCGGTACTTACACCAGGTTTCTTCATCATCTGGACATAGTCCATGTTGAGGCCCTTTCATTAGAAGACATCACATGGAAAAACTCTGCCCAAATGGCTTTTTTCATGTCTTCAACAGAGTTTGTGTTGCGTCTAATTGCCAATCCGTAGTATTTTTGGAGCTGAATAATGGCAGAATCTGTTAGCTTGTTCTTGCCGCCAAGTCGTTGAGCCGTCAGGGAGTGTTTTAGTCTTAGCTTTTAGATTTTTTAATCTCGATCCCATCCGTTTCTGGACATGGCCTATGCATTCTATCTTTGTTATGGCAGTATCACCATAGGGCTTGGCTTCGCATACACTGGAGTACGCCTTGCTGTCTCCATCACCAAGGTATTCAAGGTAACGAGCCTCATACAATGCCTGCGAGCGCTGAAAAATTGCGACTGCTCCAGCAACTTCCATGGCTCCACTAGAACCTTCAAAGTTTGCGATACAGCCATCACCATGCGTGTTTGTTTAGTCTATTAGTGCATCTGCAATATTTAGATAAAATCTCGATGTCTAGGACCTTACCGGTTGATAAAGATGTCACTGATACCACTTCCATTTTAGTGAAAGGTGACCCCGCTTCTGCCATGAGCCATCAGCAGCTATAGCGAGGTCTCTGCAACCATCATTATCCGATACAGCTTCTTGCACAGCACTTTGCATTGACTTCTTACACACTAACTCAGCAATTGAACCCAAGTAATGCTCATGTTCATGATATCTCAAAGGCGGAGGTGTAAGATTCATAAAAAGCGCAAATTTTCTCCGCAGCCACTCTACCTTTGCCTATGTTACGCATAGCATAAACCAAACGAAGATTTAGGTCATAAAATGTGTTAGGCCTATCAGACTTTGCTTCATTCTGATTAGTGTTAGGCCTGACTAATTCAGAGTTTGTCCACAGTAATAGTGTTTTCACAATCAGAACAGCTGACTATAATTTTTGATGCTAGGCCTACAATGTGTTTTACTTTGTAAACAAGTTGGCCATGGGCAATTTTTACACACTGAAACGTTACTAAGAGCCTCATTCAACAATCCTATATTAACTATACAGTTTTCAGACTCATCATTTTTCATTCAATTGGTACTGTTTCAAAAAAGGACTGACCTTCTTAGAAGATGCACTTTGAGGTCTTGGCCTATCCACATTTGGAGTATTGGTACCCTCGATTGTTACTTGATCCTGAGAAACTAGGCCTAGGACTAGTTGGAGGGTTATGTTGATTTCCTTTGAAAACGCGTTTCTTGAAAGCAGGCTTTGAACGTGGCATTATAAAATTCACTACACTTATAACAAAAAAATACTCAGAACTCTCCACTAAACTCACAAAAAACCATAATCATTTACGTAATTTTCACTCTCTAAAACAGAAATGTCAGTAACCAAAACATGTATGCTACCTAGGTTATAAGCAATGGTTATAAAACAGATGTTTTGTTGGTTAGTGTAAGTTGTTGACATAACAAACTGTCACTGCCAACCAAATCATGAACATGACTGCAACGAAGTAGTACTATAACAGCACCATTCAAAGTGTGACTGCTACAGGCCCGAAACTGCCTGCAGGCCTATTTAAAAAAAAATATTTCGGACACTTCTAGTCATCATAAAAAAAATTTAATACCACCATTGTTATCGGGAAATTCCAAACTTTAATAAAAAAAAAAAAAAAAAAAAATTTGTAATTTTTGAGATTTTTTACGAAGTGCTTCCCCTTAAGGATACTATTCGGCTGAGTCTTTATTGAAACCTGTAATTTAAACTACTATAATTAATTTTTGTCTGCCAGTAGAGGGTGGAAAAATGTATTTTCTGTATGATTGTATGAATGGTTAAAAATTGACATTTTTCTGCAGGACATTTCAAGAATTAAATAAATAAAAGTTTTCAAAAAATTCTAGCAACCTCGGAGTAGCCAGTTACGATACGTAGTGGGATGTACCTTTATTTTTACACAAAAAGCATAAGTTCGATAATGTTGCATGGCCATGGGATTTAGTTAAGCATTAGAGAAAATTTTTTGATATTGATATTATGAAGAAACCATGACGGAAAATGATAACGTCATATAATAAATAGTTGTGTAAACAAATTGAATATATGAATATGGCATTTAAACTTGATTACTGAGACCACATAATGATATAATTTCGTAAACTATAGTTTTAAAAATGTGATATGAACAAATTATTTACCACAAAATTGTCATGATGCCACACTCTTCTACTTTGTATGTATAATTGCTTCATAGTGCATTTTAAAACATATTTGTTACTATTTCAATATGATCCAATTGATTATTTGATTTTTCTTATTAATTCACAACATTTATGTATAGCATATTTTATACTGTGATGATAAATATAATTATATACATGATATAAGAGATAGTTTATAAAGATAAATTTATATCTAGATTAAATCATTGTTATCAAGGATCAAAGCAAATTTTTCATGTAGCGGAGAAAGAATTGAAAAGCTATGAGCACAACTTATAAGATGAGAGTGTCAGTATACTTGGGAATCGTGTCATAATAATTTTATTATTTTTACGAATTTTTAAATTGTCCTAGAAAATTGTTATATTTTTCTCTTAGTTTTAAACAATACTTGGGCCTTATTAGACATGTTAAATAAATAAAGACGGAATAGTCCAGCCGTTCTTAAGATTAGCTCTTAGCAACATGTTTAGAGATTGCCATTTATTCATACGACTAGCTATTACCCGTGGCTTTCGCCCTGAATTTCAAAGTAAATACACGTGTGAAGTATCTTCTGGTACTAGTACTCTCACCAACAGTTGATTTAAAATTAACAGGCCATTTAAATTAATAACATGTATTTGCTGTAATGCAACTTTAGAGAACAAAATGAGGGTTTTGCAAATTTAGATACCATTGGAGCGTAGGCTGAAGGGATGTTTTAAACAAGAATAGTCCAATATTTTAATCAGGTATCTTAAGAATTTCAATGTAAAATTCTAGTAAAATCGGTTGAATAGTAAAAAATATTTCTAGTTCTGTAGTATAGTTTACCATGTTGTCTAAATAAATAAAACGTGTGTAAAAACGTAACCTGAATAGCTAAAAAGCGTCTATTTTAGACCATTAAAGTCCACTTCTAGCATAATTTATTTACAGTTTAAGATATTGGTTTGACTTTCGGCTTTTGTAATATTCTTTCAGTCTAAAATATCTTTAGCGCTGTATTGTAGTTTGCCTTATTGTATCCATGAATAAAATATGCATACATATTTAGGACCAAGAAGTATAAAATGTAAAAAAAACATATATTCCTGATACCAGGTGGAAATCTTTACTAAGTTTATGCAACATTTCAAAATAATTATATATATATATATATATATATATATGTGTATGATATATATGTATATATGTATCATGTTATGCGAAATAGAAGGAGAGCTTTTTTGGAAAATAAATTTCTGCGAAAGAATGTCTCGCTGAGACATGTTAGTGTACATTCCGCTGTTTCTTTTCAATCGACTGTAAAATATAATATCAAAATTTCCAGGAAGCCAACAAGATTTGATTAGCTTAAGTGCAAAACTTTGTTTATTATGAGGAGTTTTATAATAATGTCCTGATAACATTGAATTAAATAATTTACATTGCCTTAGATGTTTTGATTCTTCATTAGTGCAATGTGGAATAGGAGTTATAAGGTTAACTTTGTCTCCGTTATCTGCAGTTTTACCAACAACCTTGTTATTTGTTAGAATTAATATTTTAACAAATGTGTGAGCCTCTGTCACAAGATACATCTAAAACATGGAAGAAGGTGTAAAAGTTAAGCTGTTTAATAACGGTTAAAAAGTAATTTTGAAACATAAATACTATCGTTGTTTTCTATATTAGATATAAAGTGTTCGGGAAATATTGTCCAGTCCTTATTAAATTCAAAACACCAAATACCGAAGAGCGAAGCCATCCCATTGAAAGCATTTATAATGGAGCAATATAATATTTTTCAAACACGAATAAGACTATGAGTTACATATCATTTCACTATCCAATTTTATGAAAATCTAAAGTTAATACAATTTTGACTGGTTCAGTTTGAAGTTTTTGCAAGTAAATTATTTACATATAAGTCTCAAAAACCTAATGTAATAAAAAAATGTTTACTTCAGTATTCTGATATATACTTTCTGTCTAAGATATTTAAAATTGAATAATAATAGTTTATACTTTTGTCCCAATGAAGAATATACATAATTACTTCCGAATACAAAGTTACTGCACTCAAAAATAGTCAGTTTCGGCGTTAAAATCACACACACACACACACACACACACACACACACACACACACACACACACACACACACACAATATACAATATATATATATAATATAACAAAATATAATATAATAATATATATATATATATATAAGTAGGTAGTAATATGGGGGTTTCTAGCTCACTTTCGGAGCCAACAGTAAATCAAGGGAAAATACTGTTTAAAAGGACAATAAACGAATCTGTAAAATCAAACAGTAACTCACGAATGAAAAATTAACCGAATCTATAGCTGTTTTGCTTCTACTTTCTTGAGCAGTTTTAATGTAAAATCTCCTTAGAATCAATCTATTGGAAATGTTGTCAAATCTGCTACGAATAAACTATAAATTAAAACTTATAAACGGAAATTATGGAATTTGCTAACAATCACTCGAGAAGTCGGGGAGAATGTGAGTAAAACCACATTCTTTTCACGAGGTTCATTATTTATCTTTTCCAAGTGTACTATAAAATCATCGAGGATTTCTGGCTTAAAATCATAATCAAATTCAATATCCAGATAATGAAAAAATACAGGTAAAATCTTCTCATAATAAACGTGTGTATCGATACCTACAAACCTAATGTATTCTTTGAAAAGGAAAATAATTTTTTCAACGGTTATAAGAGATAAGTAAAAATGTTTATTCTGTTTTCTAAATTCTGTAACAAATTTTGTTTGTTTTTCACCTCCGTATTGTAATTTTGTAAGCAGATTATTCAAATGTGTTAGTTTTATTTCGAAATTTCCTAGGTTTAGGTCTTTCGTACAAAATTAAATTACAATCTCTACAAACTAAATATTTTTTTATCAATAATTTCTCCTCTATTATAACACTTGTAACAGTTGGCATTATACTCTTCCATTTAAACAAAAAGATTTTTTTTTTATAAATGGAGATTATGGAACTAACTCTGCCGAGATATAAATTTTTTAGCACAAATGTTTATGTTTATATTTCAACTACCGAGATAAAAAGAAATGATTTTATTTTATTATTCAACTATTTAGGATATTTTGTCTATGATTAACAAAGATTATTCCGGAAGAAATCGAGATTTTCCATCAGCGAAAGAGTATATTTTTGAAGTTTTAGAAGGAATGAAAGAGAATAATATGAATTTAGCAAATTATTTTTCTTAAATAAAAAATCTATTCTACTAAATAGTCATCAAACAACATGAACTCTCCAAAATCACTTCAGTTTCTAGCATTTAAAGAACTTACCACAGGAAATAGTTATAAAGACTTCTTAGAATTACCTAAATATGTTAAACAAATGTTGATATTTTCCTTAAGTGAAAACGAATCCTTAAATGAAAACGAATTCAGAGAACTTTTAAGTACTAAAAAGTGTTCAATGCAATTTATTACAGACAACTTATATAGTATAAATATGTTAAATGTAATAGGAGATTTTAAATTAAATAATAGAAAAATAAGAAAAATATTCCGATTTTTACAAAATAAACTAAAACACCAACAATCTGACATTTTTCATCGCTTTTATGCTAAATTTCATTGCTTATTTGTTGAAATGTTGAGAAGACAATATCCATACTGGACAAGAAATATGCATACAGCTAGTTTTTTAACAAGTCTTTGTAAACAACAAGATTTATTAAAGGAATTTATAAGAGATCACGCTTTTGTTGTAGATTGGGATAAATTATATGGACAAAACATTTACGAAACAGATATATTGTGTGTGTGTGGTTCTGACGAAGAAAAGAGAAACGTTTGCCATTCAGCAATTCATTACGATATAATGAAAGACATACAAAATGAATGATTGTGTCTCTGGTGTAGTGTTGTTAGTGTGCGTGTTTGCGCTATGGGAATCACATCACATTCAACTTCTACGGTGTCTATTGTTTAGAGACTTGGCCCTGCACTGCTACTGTCCAACCAAGTTAATGGCTAGGAGCTGTAATTCGGGTCTTAGACTCTGGAATTTTTTTGTTCCCAAGTCTCATTTTTTCTTTGGTAACTACTGTGTAGAAGTTGATGGAGAGATTCAATTAGGGAATTTGTGTCGGGTGTTTTGTAAGTGTAATGTTGTATTATTGAACGATGTGAATGATGAATGTAATGAACGAATTAAGGAAGAGAAGGAATTAAAGGAATGAAGTGGAAAGGTGAGGAAGCAAATGGCGCGCCAACCACAGTTGTCATTACTCGGCTTGTTCTAGTCATTACACTATGGCCACTCGTGTAACGACTTGTCCCCAACCACTGAACGACAACCATGTCTTCCTCAATAAAAAGCGCGCCTGAAGCTCTGGGATTTGAAACCCAGAACCTCAGGCTTTGAAGGCAAGCGTCTTACCAACTGAGCTACGGAGAGTCTCGAAAGTTATAAGCTATATCTCTGCTATATAAGTTGTTCAATTAGGAGTGCCAGTTTACAAATTTATTAATAATTTTATATTTCAAAAAACCACTCAACCGATTTTAATGAAATTTGGTACACATATAGTAAATACTTAACTCTTTCGACTTAACTTATCCATAAGGGTGAAATCATCCCCTATTTCTTAATATTCATAAAAAAATAAAAAAAAATAATCAGAAAAATCTGAAACTTCAAAAACAAGCGAGTTCAACTTAAAATTTCATGAAAATAACAAAATTTTCAAAATCTACCCCAATCATCCCTTATCTTAATACTCTTATATCTCAAGAACTATTGGAGCTTTTTGCTGAAATTTGGTATATAGGACCAGTAAATATTAAAGTATTTTTTAAAAATCATAACTTCCGTTCCAACCCTTAAGATGACCTTGGAATAGTTTTTTGTTAATATCATCCCCATTTTTTAAGATATTCTTTTGAAATTAAAAATGAATACTTATATCAATGTCTTTAACAATTCTGTAAAGTTGTAGAATTATCCAATGAATAATATAGACAATAAGACGATTTTTTCAAAAATTTTACTGAATTTCTCTAATATCGTTCTTAATCACATCATAGGCTAAAAATTTCTCAGAAACCACAACCACATAACAAATCGCGTTTGTAACAGCTTTTTGAAAATCCATATTGATAATTATATCGTTCTTTTGAACCAGAAATATTTGTCAAACTCTTTGTTGTATCAATGACATAAATAGGTCTATTCGCTAAAAATTCTTTAGGATTGTAATACATTTCCTTATTATTACAGTAAACTTTCTTAAAATCTTGATACATCTGATACATGATTCTGAAAAGACCTCCTGAAAATGTTTAAATTTTGTAATTCAATCTGGATAATAAGAACCGTTCAATTTTACTCTGATATTTTTTACATCCAAACTATCAAACTTTGAAGGATTTTTTTCTTGAATTATTCTGTCTACCTGTTTGAAAACCAATGATAACGAACTTTGGGATTGAAGATATTTCTAATAAATATTTGTAATATCGAACGAATAAGTTGTTCCGGAAATACCTTTTTGTTCAATACATTGCCAATCTAGAAAATTAAACATAATGTTTTGACTTTTTGTAATTTCATCAATCAACCTAATTTTACTCGTGGTTTTTATAATCAATCATTGGAACTCTAATAAAAAAATCTGTAATTGTTATTTTTCCATCAACATGCATAACATTTCCAGTTGCAGTCTTCAGAATCACATCATCGTCTTCTGCTCTTATAAAACTTAGATAAAATCCTCCTTTATAGATCGGAATAGTAAACATTTTCAAAAAATCCTAATCCAAAATGAGATAAATTTCCAGCTGCTTCAAAAACACCAAATTTTAAAATCTGATTCAAAGCCATTAGAAGTTTGAGAAATAACATCACTTTTTGAATACGAAATAGTTCCTTTAATCGTGCTTAATTGGCCACAGTTTTTCGACTTCTTCTATCAATTTATTGTGTTTTCTTACTTCAATCTTAGAAAATAAAAACGGTATAAAATTATCGATTAATCTAAACATTATCAGTTCCAAGATATGCTTGACCATCTTGTTTTGTTTAAAGTTCCAGAAATATAAAAACTGGAAGTTAGACGAGCAAAAGTTATCTCCAAAATCAATATTAAACTCAGTTCTTTTATTCGGTTCATTCAAATGTTGTTTACTAATTGGATAGAAATTTTTAAACTCCGCCCTTTCAATATCACTAGCATATTTTCTGTAGTCCGCCATTAATTAAGAGAAAATTTAGAAATTTTAAACATCATGTATAAGAAAGATATCATTTTTCATCGATCTAATGTACGTTTTTATAAGAAAAGAT
Source organism: Homalodisca vitripennis (assembly GCF_021130785.1). Taxonomy (NCBI): domain Eukaryota; kingdom Metazoa; phylum Arthropoda; class Insecta; order Hemiptera; family Cicadellidae; genus Homalodisca; species Homalodisca vitripennis. The sequence continues at coordinate 39,565 of NW_025778095.1, forward strand.
ATAAATTGTAGTCATTTTTAATGATCTACTTCGTCATATTCAGGATTATCTTCCTTAAATTTTGCAATTTCGGCCACATATTTCAATAAAATCTGCACAGGATAGTAACCGCTATCTATAATATTGTTCCAATCAACTGTATCTTTATTTTCATCCAAAAATTTTAAACTCAAGTGTTGATAGAGACAAAGAACAGACATATGATCTTTTTAATTGATAATGTATATTTTCTTGAATGAACTCTGGGGACAGATTTTGATATTTTGCAATGTTATACCAATTCAATTTGATTACGTATAATCTCATCATATCTTCGGGTAATTCATATTTTTGAGAAATATCATCCCAATGTTCTTTTTTCAAATCTCTTTCGTGTTGCATTATAAAAAGATCGAAAGTACTGTAATGTCCCGCCATCTCTATTTATTAAGAAAAAATTTCAAGTTTTTATAAATTGGCTCTTTTTAGCGTTACATTCAGCATTTTCCAGAAACTCTTTTTAACTCCATTGATATTTGCATAGTATTTTATATCACTTGTTGCAGTTTTTTTCTTTACATCTCACACAGTATATGAGCGCCATTTATATAAGGAAATTTTATCATGCATAAAACCCTGCGAGAATACCTATTTCAGTAAGATCTTCCTCGAACTTATTAATTTTTTCTTCTAATTTTTTAAATTTGACAGCATAAGAATCATTGTATTCAACAAATTTATGACCAATATTCTCAAAAAGTTTTCGTAGCATCTAAACTAAACTTATCAAAAGACTCTTTAAATCTAGTAAGTTTTTCATTAATTTCACCAACATCGTCTACTGATCTTTTACTTCTTTCATCAAGTTTTTTCATAGACTTCTGTTGTAAAATCTTTAACATGCTGTTTATGATTCTTCATAATTTTGTTTTAGTTCATTAAACATTTTAATAGGATCTTCTAATTGAATCATTACAACAACATCAAATGGATTAATTCCTTTTACTAACACTGCTAATTCTTTTTCCTTTAAAATCTAAGGCATTTTTAACATTCGGATCATGTAAATCAACAATATCGATGTTTTCTGATAATTTTAGAGGTTTTAAAATTTGTTCTTTAACAACAACATCATGTTTTGTCAATACCTGGTCGAACACCGACAATTCTCTTTTTATTAGCCAAAACTAACATAATTCTTTTTCAACTTTGATCGCTTAAGTAATTTTATCAGCTTTTTCGATATGAGACATTAAATTGGTAAATATTTTTTTTGCACCATCTTCAAATTCTTTTTTCAATGTTTTTATTTTTATCAGCAACTTCATTTGAACTCATGAAATTTGCAAGTTTTGTTATCATATTCTGCTTTAAAAATCTTCAATCTCGACAGCAAACATATCTGAATCTGGAAGGTTTTGTAATAAATTTTCTAACTTGTTATCAAACCTCATTTCTCAAACTATCAAAATTCAAACTATTATCTACATTTTGAATAATGTGTGTTCCAAATACGTCAAAAATATTTTGTGAATCCATATTTATTAAGTAATAATTTGTTAACAACTTCTTTAAAAATCTTTACCATCACTCAGTTCATTCAACACAAAAACACATAAATGACCACAAATTGGGGGATCTTTATAGTCCTTGAATCTGAGAATCATTGTAGTAGACGCTTGATTTTTTCAAATATTTAATCAATTCTATAGGTGGTTTGTCCTCAATTCTTCCATACGAATCAAAATAACATGCATTCTTATCATTTTTATAATAACAAATCCAATGCGTTCCACTTCCCATAATCGAGTCTAAATTCACAATTCCACATTCAAATTTCTTAACTTTTTCAGGTAATGTATCTCTCATGAAGATTCCTCTAAAATGTTTAATATTTTTGCAGATTTCTTCCAATTCCCCGAATGTTAAAAGTTTAAATTGTTTTTTCAATGTTTGATTTCACGTAATTCAAAGTTTTTTCATCTAATCCAGATCCTGTAACATCTTCCAACTCTTTATCTAACCAATTTAAAATGTTTCGAACAATAGGAATCACATCCTTTTTAACGATTGGAGCAGCTTTACAAACATAAGGAACAACATTTTTTAACAACTGGAATATTTTCTCCAAAATCTAATAAATCTTTCAAAAGTCCACCATTTTTAAGTTCTTTCAACTGATTATAAGAAAAATTCTATTCTGGTTCCTTTATTGTTTTTCTTATGTTTTTCGAGTTTATTGTATTGTCTATTTGTTAAAAATATCTTATCTTCGCCATTTTTTAGTTGATCTATTTTAAATTGAATACTAACGGGTATTTCCTTCTTAAAAGCGGATTTTATTTTTTCTTTCTGATTTTTGCTGAAATTTACATTCACCTCCATTTATATAGTTAAAATTTCAAGTTCTCTTCGATTCCCATTCCTAGTTTTCTCTTCAAAAACATTGCTCCAGCTGTTGGAAGCGCAATAAATCTTTCACCTAAACTAGCATCTTTTGATAAAAATCTATCCATTGCAAAACTTTATCTGCTATATGTCTGGAATTTGTGTCTCTATGTTTTGCATAAAAAATATCGTGTTCCATAGCAGCTTGATCTAATTTATTTATACCAGGATCTCCTCTTTTTAGTCTTTTTTCGAGTTTTGTGCCAGGCCCCAGATACTGATAAGTTGGTACGTGTAATTCAAAAGGTAAATTGTTGATAAAATCATTCAAAAGTCCGCTACCTTCAATCATAGATGAACTTATTGCCGGCAAAACTCGTTTTAAATATTTAATTCCATCAGGTTTTTCAATCATTTCATCAAGTTTGTTCGAAATAAAATCCTTAATCGCTTTCTTTTCGTTCAAAAAAAATTTTTGTTTCCAGCCTTTTCTTGAGCATAAATATAATTTATAATTCCATCGAGTTTTGTCAAATCGTCGATATATCTGTACTCAATCTTATTATCACTGTATTTTCTTATACCTGATCCTTCGATTCGTTTTTTTTCCCAAATTGGTTTAATTAATTTAATATATTTTTTACCTCTACTTGACTTAGGCTTCTTAGTAGATGGATCATTATTTTTGTAAATTGAGTCAGATTCCCATAAAATTTCTGTATACTTTTTCAAATCTTCTTCAGAATATAAATTATCTTTTGGAGCGTCATAGTCTGTTAATAATCTCCATAAACCTTGAGTTCCTTCATATGTTTTCTCATTAATAATGATATCATTATGCTCAAAATTAACGGGTAAATTTCCAATCATAAAACTTTTCTTTTTTTTATCCCAAAACAAACCAAATTTATCATCTTTTACTCTAGGAAGGAATTTTTTACCAATTTCACCAATTATTATATCCGTTGTTCCAGGACTTATTGGTTCAACTATGGTAGAAGTCTTCAATGATTCGAGGTCTAAATGGTGTTGAAGATGGTAATTTTGGCAATTCAAACTCTTCAGATTCTGGAATTGAAATATCGGCAAATTGTCGTACAACTGGAACCAAATTCATCAAATTTTGATTATCACTTAAAACATTTTCAATTTTGCCCTCAACGTTTTTTATTGCAGAAGTTACAGGTTGATTGATTTTTTTGAATAAATTCTTGTTCTTTTTCTTCAATTCGAATCTGTTCTTTAAATTCTTTGATTAATTTCTTTTCGATTTGATCAAGTTTTTTCGCTTCTTCAGAAGTTACGTTCACCATTTAATTTAGAAAAATTTTGAAACGTGAACGTGGAACGTATAACGTGAACGTGGAACCTAAAAACGTGAACAAGAAACGTAAAACATGAACGTGAAACACGAACGTGGAACGTAAAAACATGAACACGAAACGTAAAACATGAACGTGGAACGTAAAAAACGTGAACACGAAACGTAAAACAAGAATGTGGACGTAAAAAACCGTGAACACGAAAACGTAAAACATGAACGTGGGAACGTAAAAACATGAACACGAAACGTAAAACATGAACGTGAAACACGAACGTGAACGTGGAACATAAAAACATGAACACGAAAACGTAAAACATGAACGTGGGAACGTAAAAACGTGAACACGAAACGTGAAACACGAACGTGAAACGTAAACACGAACGTAAAACATGAACGTGAAACGTAAAACGTGAACGTGGAACGTGAACAGATTTACCGTTTTTTTTCTGTTATTTTCATAATGTAAATAAAAAGTAAAGATAATGTAAAAATAATTGTAACAAATATTTTATCAAGTAGATTTGTCAGACCACTGAGCAGCATTTATGTTAGAAAATTTATTCAAATATTTTCCATTTTTAGGCTTCATCAAAGTTAGATTAATAGTTAAAAAAAACCGTTTTTTTTAGTCTTCTTTCCAAATTTTATCACACAATTCATTAAAGTGGTTAAAACTCATATCAGATCCCACATAATTGTTGTAAATCTTTCTCGAATAGTGATCGTCTTGCTTAAAAACACACAAACATATTCAAATTATTTCTAATAACTTGTTTATCAACCTTTGAAAAGCATTGGGAAAGATAGATACAAGATATGTTTTTTGTGACGCGACATTACGAAAATATTCCTTAATAACGTCCTGATTTTTCCAAAATACAATCATCAAAAACGATTAACGAATTGGGTTTACATTTGCTGCTTAACGGAACTATGTCCTCAGAAGCATTATAAAAATGTGATATTTCTTTGTTTAAGTTTTTTCTCAAATATTTTCAAATCTTTCTTGTAATTTTTTTGTATACGTCTTGTTATAAAGATTTACTAAAAACATACAAATTGGAATAAGGAATCAACCTATTGTAGATAAAATTCAATAATAAAGTTGTTTTTTCCACATCCACTTGAACCAACAATTAACAATCTGATTGGTTGATCTTTCTTACTTTCTTCAAACGTTTTGAAGTTTTATCTGATCTTTTTGCTTTAAAAATTTTCTCCATTTAATTAGCGAAAATGAAGCTGTTCAAGTTGACTTCAGAAAGCTCTCAATTATTTTTAAACTTGGAACTTCCTATTCATTTAGAGGAAGAATCAAATTATTTTATCGGTTTTAAGCGGTTTTTATTCTGACAATTTTGTAATAAACATTAGTGAAAGTTCTCCTTATTGTATAGGATTTAGTGAGAAGAACATAACAAAATATTATGGTTTAAACAAAGGATATTATACTTTCGAATCAAATAAAAAATTCCCTTTAAAAATTATCTGAAAACATTCAAACAATCGGATAAATCTTTAAACTTTGACGAAAACAAGTTTGAAATGCAAAAAAATTATCTCTCTAATAAAATTCAAATAAAATCACCAGTAAGAATAATGTTTTCAGCAATTATTGTAGATTTATTAGGGTTTGTTCAAGAAACTATTGAGCCAAATCAGGTATATTTAGGAAATAAAACGCCAAAATTTAGACCGTTTGATGTAATTTAAGTACATTGTAATCTCGTTGAACCTAGTTTTGAAAATCATACCGAACATTTACACAAAGAATCTGAAATTTTGTACACTTTTTCCCAAATGTTGCTTATGGATCAAAAATCAGTGAAAAACCGAATGAAATCGATTATATTCCAATTAGAAAAAAATATTAAAAGAATTCAAAATATCGTTCTAACTATACAAGACTCTGAGGGAAATTTTATTAAATAATGAGAGTAAAACAACAATATATTTAAGATTGTCGAAAGAATGATGAATCAAGGGGGGAACGAATCGTTCTTACCTTTAAACTTTAAAAAAAAACACTGTTTTTATCAATGAATCTGGACTTTACACTCAAAATAAAAATTACTAGTTAAATTTCTTTTCTATCTAAATGGTGATAGTTGTAGATCTAATAAATAATCAACTCAAATTCAATAATACAGAAATTTTTACGATTGTTGACGAAAATAACGAAATTTGCTTCAAAGCAAAAGATGTTGCAGAAATTTTAGAATATGAAAACACGAGGCAAGCTATCATAAATAATGTCGATAATGACGATAAAACAACTTTTGAATGTATAAATTACAGTAGTCTATCCCATAGACCCCGAGAAAATATTCAAAAACATACTATTTTCGTTAATGAATCTGGTTTATATTCTTTAATTTTGAGATCTAATAAGCCAGAATCGAAATTGTTTAAAAAGTGGGTTACAAAAGAAGTTTTGGCAAGTATTCGTAAATTTGGTGAGTACAAACTTGAAAACAAGATTAAATATTTAGAGGACGAAGTAAAACACTTGGCAAATTAAAGATGAAATCAAAACGGAAATAATCGCAAAACAAAGTGTAAAAAATTGACTTAATGAAACCAGACCTTGTTTGTAAAAATTTTGATAAGAAAAAACACCATGTTTTTTGTATTAATTAAAAAGAATCACATGTGGGGAATATCCTTATTACGTTATCAGAGCTCAAAAGAGAGAAATACCGAAAAGATTGAAAGAACTTGAAATTGATTACCCAGAAATGGAAATTTTTATTAAGACATCGAGATCCAAATAGTATAAATCTCTACAACCAAATGAAAGAATCTTTGAATATTTTATACAACGGAAATCATTTTACTACAAATATGGCAGAATCTCGACTGATTTTATAGAATATCTAAACTACACGATGAAAATGTTTCTAAATTTTACTAAAAAACTCTCGATTTATTATATTTTGTTTGTAAATGTTTAGCATAACTAGGTAACCATTGTAAAATCTTTTTTTCATATTCACAAGGCATTTCGTTTTTTATAACTTTCGCTGAAAATTTTTTTAGCACAATCTTTGCAAAAAGCAACTTTTCTATCTTTACTATACTGCCAGTTATTAAATTCAGAAATATTTTTAATTTCTTTACAAAAGTAACAATTTTTTTTCTTCTAAAGTTAATTTGTCCATTTTAACACATAATTCATCATGATCCTTACAATAACAGTCTTTTCTATTCTTTTCCTTATAAAATTCTTGACACTTTGTACATTTCTTTTGAGACTCCATTTAGATAGAAAAAAATTATTACACGATGAAAATGTTAAACTCTCGAATTATGATATTTTGTCTGTAAATGTTTTTGAAGATAAGGTAACCATTGAATGATTCGTCCACACTCGCAAAGAGTCGGTTTCTTTTGACGTTTTTGAATAATTCTTCTAGCACAATCTTTACAATGTGTATGTTTTTTATCTTTACTATAATGCCAATCGTTAAAATTTGGAAATATCCTTAATTTCTTTACAAACGCAACATTTTTTCTCTTCTAACGTTAATTTTTTCTAATTTATCGTATAGTTCTCTCTCATATTTACTACGACAATCTTTACACATAGACCCTATTCCTCCTTTTTTAGTCTTATTTTTATGAAATTCTTCAAAATATTTATATTCTTGACAAATTGTACACTTTCTTTTTTGAGCCTCCATTTATATAGAAAAAATTACAGCTTTGACTGTCTCAATTCATATTCATAAAACTTTCCGGTTATTTCTTCATTATTTAAATCTTTTATACTATAAGTTACAGGATCTGTGTTATTAATTTGATAAATCACAAAGATTTCTCTTGACAAATTGTTCTTATATTTGTTTGAAAATGTTTGTTTTTTACTAACAATTCTTACATGATCATTGACTTTAAAATTTAGTTTTTGTGTGAATTTCTGGTGGAATATACTTGAAAACGGTCTCTAATAACTCCTTTTCTGCATCCTTATCTACGTCTTTGGGCTTCATTTTGATTGTGCTGTGAACTGTATCGTTATAATTCTTTACGATTTTTTGAAGAATATCGATCCATTTAAAGTTTTTATTAATCTCAAAATTTACTTTCATTCTCTCATTTTGAGTTCTGTTATATCTCTCTACAATACTTGATTTCTCTTCGTTTTCAGTATGATAAATCTTAATGTTGTATTTTCTCAAAACATCATTAAATTCTTTATTTTTAAACTCTAAACCCTTATCTGTATGAAGTAGGTTAGGAGGTTTGTGATTGATCCTTATGGCATCTTTTACTATATCTTCGACAGCTTTTGAAACATCCTTGCCGTTTTTTTTTCTTTTGATAGCTCTTGACCAAGCATATTTTGAGAAAGTATCAATAACATTTAACATATACTTAAATCCATCATTTTGATCTGAATAGTTAGACATTATAACTAAATCTGCTGCCCATAAATCATCAATTCCTAATGTTATAATTTTTCTCTTTTTAAACTTTTTTCGTACTGGTGCATGAATTAATTTCTCTAGCTTCAATCTCAAATTCTTCCTTATTCTTAGATTCTTTCTTTACTTGTTTTTCATAAGGATTCTTTATAAATTTACTCTTATTTGTCTTACATTTTGAAACATTTTGCTGCAATTCTATACAATCCGTTTTGAGTTTGAACAATCTTAGAATCTATATTTTTCGTTTTCTTTTTACACTTGTGACAGTGAATTAAATCATATTCCATTTATATATCAAAGTTTCCAACTTTGTTTAACTCTTCTAAAATATCTGTTTTTAATTTCGCCTTTATATCCATACGGTACTGTATCGATCTTATTTTCTAGGACAATTCTCTTATCATGTTTAGCGTTCAGTGCCAGCTTGTTTATGGTAACTGTGTACAACTCATGTTTGTAGCTTTTGATTACTGTCATCTCTCTAAATTCTTCTTTATCTTCGAACAAACATTTCTTCAAGTTTTCGATATTTATTGTTTTATTTACAACGCTTCTCTTAATCCCTTTTGCATCTTACTGGATTTTTGTCTAGATATTTGTACGAGTACATTTTCGATCTCAATCCACAAAATTCTTCTAAAACTTCGCTATTAAACTCATCTTTAAATTTCCCTATTACCTTCTTATTTTTAGTAGTGAAACATTCGTGATCTTTTGGATAATCACTTGTATGAAAGTCATCTATATTTTCTTTAATAATTTTAAAAGGATCTCGTTTCAATTCTAGAAAATAACTGTCTGTATCCATGTAACAAAGATTCAAATCTGGATCAAACTTCTTTAATTTATCGTAATAAAACTCGTACATTAGCAATTTTGATAGGTCAAGAACTGAAAATCCTATGTAGATCGGTTTGTTAAATTTAACCTTTTGTTTTATACATGTGACTCGCTATACAGTTGTCGTCAAAGATATTAAAGCATTTGAAGTTTGTTTTCTTGGCCTGTTTCATTGAAAATTCTTCATTTCCTAGTTTGATATCACATCTATTTCGCACATTTTCCATACTTTTTCCAAAAACTGAGTTGTTCATAAGCTTGTAAAAATCTTTCTCAAAATCACTTGTAGCTTTGGTTCTCATGTTTGTGTTAAAATCAATGTACTTTTTCATAAAAGGCTTCTGATCGAATGCTATAACTCTATTCACATGTTTCAAAATCATACCTTGTTCCAGATAGAATTTCAAATTTCTTGAATGAACAACGTATTCAGTTTTATACAGTAAAGTTGTGCAAAGTTTGTTTTTATAATGTTCGGGAGCAAGAGGTAAATCCTTGTGATGTTCATGTAAATTTGTTGGATATCCTAGATCAACTTCGAGAATATAGCCATAATCTTCGTCGCCAGTGAGTTCTAAAATTGTTTCTTGCCACTCTTCTTTTGTATATGTTTTCGGGTTCATCCACTTGATTTCGTTATATGGTAAAATTTTGCATAAGCCCGTAACCATACATGTTATTGGCATCGACGTACAACAGATAGTTTTCAGGCTTTGATTCATCAAAATCTTTCAAATATTTGTTATTTGCTTTAACATATCGTTTAAATACATTGAGAAAATGCCTCCGCGAATACCTTTTTCAATCATCAAATACATGTTATAATCGTTTAATTAGCTGAAGCTCAATTTTCGTTAATTTTAACATAGCGTCCCATGCGAGACTTGGAGCAGTCAGATAATGTGCTGGATCGAGTTTGTAACAATTCAAGCAAATGTTTCTGAAGTTTTCAAAAATATCAGCAAGCAATAAAACATCTTGGATGTTATAGAGATCTGAGTAATTACCAAGATTTTTCTCTTTTAATTTGTTCCAAACGCTCAAGTAGTGTTGATAATCTTTCTCAGATATGCTCTCGTCTGTCAAAAGTGAATAGAAATCTTGAATTTGCAGCTCTTCTGTGTAATCAAGTTTTTCAATACTATCGATAAATTCGTAAGGAAATATACCTTTTCCAGATAGAATTTTAAAGATTTCTTCTTCGTCATTTGGTTGTCTTTCTAGAATTGCGTTCAATATTCGTCCATCTTGTATAAAATGATTTGTATGTTTGAAGTCTTCTTTCTTTAGATTTTTAGCTAACTTTTCAATAGACGATGCCATGAATCTGAACGTATCTACGAACGAAAACTTGATGAATTTTCTAGGCTTATCATTGTCAAACTCATAGCCATATCCAGAATTTACAGAATAATTTATATATTTTTCATCTGTGTTTGCGATCAAATCAACATTTCCATATTGTTTAGCCATCTCTTTTATGTACAAATGAGTATCGTAATTTGACATATTATGACAGAAAACTGGAATATTTTGTAGAAATTTCAAATTCAGATTACAACATGAATGAGCTGCGCCTCGAAATTTACCTGTTAAATGACAATGATCTCTTACTTTATTATAACTCTTATCTTTCCAACTATTAGGTGTAAAACCATACTGAATTGACTCAAACATCATAAGCAGACCATTCGCAAATATGACAAAACGTTTGCATTTTGGTATGAAATTTCTTCTTCTTCAGTCAATTTCATAGGTTTTTTGTTCTTAGAATTATATTTTGTAGCTATGTATTTTGATATTTTATTGAGTTCTTCAAACAATTTTGCAGGAACATTTGGCAAATCTTCTTCATTTTTTGCTCTATAACATATCGGCTTGTACATACGATTGGTCACATTCGACACCAAATATAGAGTAAAACCATAAGGAATGTGCTTCTGAATCTTGGTTGTAGTCGATCTTTGTGGATTGTTCTTGCATGTCGGAATTTTTTCTAATATGCTCTCAAAATCCATATAAAATAACGTAATGATGAGAAAATTTCTTTTGATAATTAGTAAATGTTGTTGTTTGACGTGGAAACGGCAATAATTGGCTTACAAACTTCATGTTGTTTGCAAATTTCTAAATGATCTGTTAAATCTCCATATTTGTAGAAATGGCTTAAACATCTTCTACAAAGAAATTTTCTTTCCTTATGCTTGGATAACTGAGAACTCACGAGTTTATTTAAATCGGTTATCAAAACATAATGAGATTTGTCTTCTTGTTTAACATACAATAAATCGATTTCTAACTCGGCATCATATTTTTCAGAAATTTGTAACGGAACAATGTTGAGTTTTTCGTCATAAGTATAGACATTGATAGACATTTTAGGATACTTATACTTGGACTTGTAACTTCGTTTTTTCAAATGATTGTATATCTTTTAAGGAAATTGGATACTCGAAACCTGAAAATTATCTCGTCATTTACAAATTTTTCATATTGTTTTGCTCTGTCAGCATTCTTTTCGGGTTTTCCAATAGCACATCGGATAGAATAAACAAAACAGAAATCATCTTTATTTTTGATATTTACACAAGCTTTCTTTACCTTGATCTCTTGTGGTAAATCGATATATGATCCTGCGTTCATAAATTCGTGTTTATTAAGGCTCAAAACTAGTTGTTTGCTTCTTTTAAATGTCCATCCTGAACCCCTATTTGGATGATTTGTCTGTTCTCGATGTGATAATTTATTAAATTGTTTAGAAATAAAGTCGTTTACATCAAATATTTCGTCTGCTTTTATAGTAAAATACATTGGGCAAGTTTGTGGTTCACCGTTTACTAAAGTTCGTTCATATTCACATTCCAAAGAGAGATATCCTTTCATATTTTTAACATTCTCTTGAAATTTTTCTATTAAACTTTTAATTTCTGGCCTCATAATTGATAGATATTTGTAAATTGACATGGAATTATCGTTTAAATTTGTTTAAAATGTATTGCTTGAAAAGACCGTGTATTGAGGATAAAACTTCTACATCTATGATATTTTCAGGTTTTTCGTTAAGAGTTTTGTCAATTTCTTCGATCATTTCAGACTTAGTTTTATAGTTTGTTTCAATGGACAATTTTTCAGCGATTGATTGAATTTTTTCATCGTTAAATAGATTGAGATCTTTTTTATCTTCCTTAAAGCTTTTCTTTAATTCACGCAATTTTTCTATATCGTACATCTTTTCATGATCGACAATTTGATTTTCTTTAGCCCAATTCCTCAAATAATTTAGTTCTTTCTCGTAAATTTCTTTGTTTTTGGCATGGATTTTGAAGCCATAATGTCGATCATAGTTTTTTCTTAAAATTTCTTTTTTGCAAAACGGACATGTTACTTTTTCACCCTCCATTTATATAAGAAAAATTTCTTAACTAAGGTTTGTAGGAGGCAATTTAAATTCTCTATACTATTTTTTCAATAATTTTAGAATTAAAAAAATTAATGATTTTTACTTGAATTTGACAGAAATCAGCACAATTTCTGGTGAAAAAGTGATAGATTCTTCTATTTATTATTTTAAAAAATGTGTAAACTAAGACTTAAAATTATTGAAAAAAGTAGTATAGAGAATTTAAATTGCCTCCTACAAACCTTAGTTAAGAAATTTTTCTTATTTAAATGGAGCTACTAAAAGAATTAAATGAGGTTGGTGATTTAAAGATCAAAGAATATAAGAAATTAATGGAATTAGAAGAAAATAAGAAATACAAAATTTTTGAATCTGGAGAAAATGAAAGATAAATTCGGGTTTACAATAATTGCCGAGTTGGAAGATTATAAAGTACACTTACCGAACAGATTTTTGACTGTTTTGGATGAAAAAAAGATTAAAGAATTGAATAAACATGATAAATTACACTTGGTTGTTACTGGAAAGAAGACTATTAAAGATAAAGACTGTGTTACTATCAATTTTGTAGAGTAGAAGATTTTTCGTCGTAGCAGACATTTCCGATAGATTGATTTGACAGCTCAAGAAAGTAGAAGCAAACAGCTATAGATTCGGTTAATTTTTCATTCGTGAGTTACTGTTTGATTTTACAGATTCGTTTATTGTCCTTTAAACAGTATTTTCCCTTGATTTACTGTTGGCTCCGAAAGTGAGCTACCAACATTTCCAACATTACAACAGCATTGTTATAGGACCCTCTAGTAATTTATATATATATATATATATATATATATATATATATATATATATATATCTTTATATATATATTTCTTGTGTGCGTGTGTATGGTCTTAAACTCCTCCTAAACGGGTGGACCGATTTTAATGAAACTTTTTGTGTGTCTTCTGTTGGATCCGAGAATGGTTTAGATTCATATTCGGTCCAATTTTAATAGTTTATTTAATTCATTTTTTAATAATAAATTGTTGTTGATGGTGGAGTGTTTTACATTGGATCCGCCAGACTGCGCCACGACACGTAATACAAAGTGAACTGTTACTTAACACTGTGAATATTTTCAGCTGAAGTTCATCCAAGAGGCAGAAACATTTGTTCACATTTAAAATTTAGAAAGTTTCATTTACATTTGTAAAGTGCTTGATCAGTAGTGTAATGCAGATTGCAAAGATGTTTCACCAATTGTTCTACGTAAACATTATAATATTACAACACAGCCATGTTTTTCTATTTCAATTCCAGGTTTTTCCCTACAGTTTGTGCTGCTATCAAATTTGTGCGTTGTTTTGTAACATTCTGTAATTATTGTGTGAGTGCTAATTGTTATAATACATTAATAGAGATTGAAGATGTTTGAAGTGCATAAAAAACTATAGTTATTTATTACAGTTATTGAACTCATTTTGCAAATTTATTGAAGTGAGTATATTGGTCGCATACCTCAAATAACCTAAGTAGCATACAAATCAAAAGGTTGTGTTTCTATGTGTGAATATTGTTAACAGTTTAGATAATCAAGTTTTAAACTAATTGGATTTAAAATAATTTGTTGTAATTTACATTTTTTAATCTGCAGTCAGAATTGGTCACATAAGTTCAAATTAAGTAGCATACAAATCACATGTGTGAATAACTACTTATTGTTAATAGTGTAGGAATTGGTTTTAAATTAAATTCTGTTGGCCAGTTCCGATATTATACTGTAATTTTGAATTACTAATTTTATAACAAGTATATTTTTTAAATTCACTTAACTTAATTTATCGTAATGCTATTGAATGTACAATATTTTTTGTTAATCCTTCAGGAGTGTACATAAACAAATTAGATGATTTTCTGTTAAGGCTGAAGTTTAATAAGTGGCCTCCATCACAATCGAATTATTGATATTTCTGAATAGCCTATCCAAACTACTGAATTTCATTATGGTTATTTATTCGGCAAATTTAATTAAATTTTTAATTATAAATTGTTGTTGATGTTGGAGTGATTTATATTGGATACGACAGACTGCGCTACGACACGTAATACAAAGTGAACTGATACTTAACAGATGTGAATATTTTCAGCTAAAGTTCACCAAACAGGCAGAAACATTTGTTTACATTTAGATTACATTATTATAAAGTGCTTGATCAGTAGTCTAACGCAGATTGCAAAGTTAAATTTTCACCAATTAATTGTTCTATGTAAACATTATAATATTACAACACAGCCATACGTTTAATCAATAATAGTCTTGAAAGCATAGAGTAAGCATGAACATATAAAAATAACACCACTTCTTATTTCAATATATTCTGTACTCACTTTGGAGGATAGAGATTATCCAGATATAAAATTGGAAGTTTTATCTTTTACCTGAAATTGACAGTTTGTGCTGCTATCAATGTGTGTGTGTTGTTTTGTAAGGTTCATGTTTCAAAAGTAAATACGGCAAATAACATTAAAATAAAAAGTGTACTACGTGGCCGCGTTATAAGTTTATAAAAGCCAACAGGCAAAAAGAAGAAAATAAAAAAGTAAAACATTGTGTAATTATTGTGTGAATGCTAAAATTGTAATAGTACATTAATAGAGATTATTGGTCGCATTATCTCAAATAACCTAAGTAGCATACAAATCAAAAGGTTATGTTTCTATGTGTGAATATTGTTAACATTTTAGATAATCAAGTTTTAAACTAATTGGATTTAAAATAATTTGTTGTAATTTACATTTTTTAATCTGCAGTCAGAATTGGTCACATAAGTTCAAATTAAGTAGCATACAAATCACATGTGTGAATAACTACTTATTGTTAATAGTGTAGGAATTGGTTTTAAATTAAATTCTGTTGGCCAGTTCCGATATTATACTGTAATTTTGAATTACTAATTTTATAACAAGTATATTTTTTAAATTCACAACTTAATTTATCGTAATGCTATTGAATGTACAATACTTTTTGTTAATCCTTCAGGAGTGTACATAAACAAATTAGATGGTTTTCCGTTAAGGCTGAAGTTTAATAAGTGGCCTCCATCACAATCGAATTATTGATATTTCTGAATAGGCTATCCAAACTACTGAATTTCATTATGGTTATTTATTCGGCAAATTTAATTAAATTTTTAATTATAAATTGTTGTTGATGTTGGAGTGATTTATATTGGATCCGACAGACTGCGCTACGACACGTAATACAAAGTGAACTGATACTTAACAGATGTGAATATTTTCAGCTAAAGTTCACCAAACAGGCAGAAACATTTGTTTACATTTAGATTACATTATTATAAAGTGCTTGATCAGTAGTCTAACGCAGATTGCAAAGTTAAATTTTCACCAATTAATTGTTCTATGTAAACATTATAATATTACAGCTATACGTTTAATCAATAATAGTCTTGAAAGCATAGAGTAAGCATGAACATATAAAAATAACACCACTTCTTATTTCAATATATTCTGTACTCACTTTGGAGGATAGTGATTATCCAGATATAAAATTGGAGGTTTTATCTTTTACCTGAAATTGACAGTTTGTGCTGCTATCATTGTGTGTGTGTTGTTTTGTAAGGTTCATGTTTCAAAAGTAAATACGGCAAATAACATTAAAATATAATAGAATGAAGTTATAAAAAGTGTACTACGTGGCCGCGTTATAAGTTTATAAAAGCCAACAGGCAAAAAGAAAAAAAAAAAGTAAAACATTGTGTAATTATTGTGTGAATGCTAAAATTGTAATAGTACATTAATAGAGATTATTGGTCGCATTATCTCAAATAACCTAAGTAGCATACAAATCAAAAGGTTGTGTTTCTATGTGTGAATAACTATTGTTAACATTTTAGATAATTAAGTTTTAAACTAATGGACAGATTTAAAATAATTTGTTGTAATTTACATTTTCCATCTGCAGTCAAAATTGGTCAGATAAGTTCAAATTAAGTAGCATCCAAATCACATAATGTGTGAATAACTATTGTTAATAGTGTAGGAATTGGTTTTAAATTAAATTAAATTTAGATAAGCTAATCAGGAATATCAATAGAGGTTATCCAGATATAAAATTGGCAGTTTTAGTAAAATACACTTTTAAACTTAAATTTGTAAATATTAAGTGTGCACCGATTGATCAGTTAATTTTTTGTTTATAAATAAATTGTTTTTTATCTTGGTATGTTTTAAATTGGATCCAGCAGAATGTGCTACGATCGCAGTTTCAAATGTTTTTCTATTTTAATTCCAGGTTTTCCCGACAGTTTGTGCTGCTATCAAATTTGTGTGTTGTTTTGTATCATCGTGTAATTATTGTGTGAGTGCTAATTGTAATATTAAATTAATAGAGAATCACATGTGTCAATAACTATTGTTAATAATGTAGGAATTGGTTTTAAATTAAATTCTGTTGGCCATTTCTGATACTATACTGTAATTTTAAATAACTATAATGAAATTCAGTAGTTTAGATAGGCTAATCAGAAATATCAATAATTCGATTGAGATGGTGGCTGCTTATTATACTTCAGCCTTTAAATAACTGTAATTTGGATCGTCGTTTTAGTAGTTTAGATAGGCTATTCAGATATATCAATAATTCAATTATGATGGTGGCCACTTATTGTACTTCAGACCTATAGGGAATACTTATTTAGTATATTAGATAAATTAAATTCTGTTGGCCAGTTCCGATACTATACTGTAATTTTAAATAATTATAATGTAATTCGGTAGTTTAGATAGATTAATCAGAAATATCAATAATTCGATTGTGATGGTGGCCATTTATTGTACTTATGACCTATAGGGAATACTTATGTAGTATTTTAGATACCGTAGTCTACGTTGTTATACATTTTTATCTAGAAGTTACTTAAATAAAATTACATATTCAATAACTTCCTCATATTCATTGTTTACTATTATACAGAATTTTATTTTTACAGAAAAATGCCACGTCTTCGTGGAAGAGGACGAAATATTGGTCGACGTACTCGACACGCACAATTGGCCCATGATCGTCGATTGAATAGAACAGATCAAGAACACTCAACGGATAATGTAACTTTAATGGATCAAGTTGCACGTACACGTGCAAATGAAAATTCAGAACAACGGAATCAACGTCTCCGTGCTAATGCATTAAGACAACGTGAGGCACGTCAACGAACGACCAATGCACACAGAGAGCGTAACTAACGGCGAATGCAAGATAGTCGAGCATTGACACGAGCATCTCTAAATCGTCTCGCATTTGAATATGACCCTGAAATAGACTATTCATCACATGTACTAATTATGATCGGCAGTATGGACAAAGAGTGTCAATATTGTCATGCTTTGAAGTACAAAGATGAAACAGCTGGTTTATGTTGCACATCTGGAAAAATTTCACTGCCACCATTAAAACCACCACCCGAACCTTTAAAATCACTATTAGCTGGAACCACATCTCAATCAAAATTGTTTTTTAAAAAAAAATCGTAAATTCAATTCTTGCTTTCAAATGACATCATTTGGAGCAACAAAAATTGTTCATAATGAAGATGGACGTAATTTTGAATCTACATTCAAGATTCAAGGTCAAGTTTACCACCAAATTGGTTTCATTGCTTCCAATGCCTGATGCTGATCCAAAATTCTTACAAATTTATTTTATGGGTGATGAGGAGCAACAAACCCATATGCGCTGTGTATACAATCATATGGAGCAAATGGAGGAACGAGAAATTGTGGACATTTTGGAAACGTTTTTTTCTAAACCATAACCAATTGTTACGATTGTTCAAGACTCTTTCTAACAGACTGGAATACGACAACTACGTCATTGTTATTAAAGCAGACAAAGTGCCCCATGGAGAGCACGCAGGCACATATAATGTTCCAACTCTTAATGAAGTTGCAGTTGTTATGGCTGGTGATCCATGTGAACGTCGAGATATTCGCATACAACGCAGAGATAACACGATGCAAATAATTCAAGACAATCATCGTTCTTATGATACACTGCAATATCCATTGATATTTTGGGAAGGAGAAGATGGATATCATTTAAATATTAAACAACGGAATCCAACTACAAGTAAAACTTATAGATTATTATTATTTATAGAATAGAATAGAAAATTCTTTATTTTACTGCAATACAATTTAGTACAATAAATACACATTTACAACTCTACATGAATATGTATTTTACATACACCCTTAAACATGTACAACAATAAATAACTATATTATACTTAAAGATAATTTTTAATTGATTCTTAGAGATGCTATTATACATGTTAGACGCAAGAAACAACCGAAAAATCCCCCGCAAAAAACCATTCCATAATAAAAACGGCATGACATAAATAAAACTATCAACATATTTTACCATCAAGAAACTTTGACTTATTACAAACAGTCCCTCGCAAAGGGCGCCCCAGTCACCCCAAACATCCAAAATACAATATACTTATATTTAAATTTAAATTAATAGTTGTACATTGACTACATTATTTGAACAAACCATGATAAAAAAACACTCAAGTTTTCCAACTTAAAAATTGGTTGCAAATGAATACTCACTATGTTTTCATAACTAAGCAAAATAAATAGGTTATCCCCTACGAAAATTCCTGTGGTGGGATCGCCAGCACGTTAAAATTATTAAAGATTAAAAAACGGCAAGACATAAATAAATAAGTATATTATTAAACTATCAAAATAACTAAACATGTAATATCTGTGCAATAGTAAGTTAAATTAAATATAATCAGAACCACATACAAAATAATATGTTGCGAACCTAACTATTTGCAATTAAAACTGTTAATAATGCAGTTGCAATAGTGTTCTATTGTACAATTTTCAAAACAATATCTAGATTTTCTGTAATAAAAAGCCACTTTCTTAAGTTAGACAAAAAATTGATCTATATTAGAAAAAATTTCAAGTTGGTGGATGATTGTATTAAAAACTCGGAGTGCAATACTACTGTAAAAATTTTGATACGCTGCTGAATGTGATTTCGGAACATGCATTACTTGACATCGTCTTAAGTTATGGTTTATACTACGAGTCATTACGGAGAAAGCTGTACTTCTTACAAAAAATTGTTTTAACACTTTATAAATAAATAGATGCTTTAGTGGAAACAATTTCAAATCAAGAAAAATCGGCCAGGCATGCTCAAGCTTTCCCTTTCCTGCAATCACACGGACAAAGTGTTTTTGTAATATAATAATAGGATAAAGTGTCGATTGGTGTAGGCTCCGCCCCAGCAAGCAATTCCATACCCCAGCCTGGATCCAATGAGAGCGTGATACACATTGATCATAACCTTCCTTGGACATAATTGTCGAAGCAAATAAAACTTTCTTAAGCTACTGTACAGTTCCTTTTTCAATTTTAAAATATGTGACTTCCATGTTAGCTTACTGTCGATAATCAGTCCAAGGTATTTAATACTATTGTTCTGTTCTATAATCATGCAATTGCACTGTTGGTAGGTATTGTTAAAACAATTAAAATCATGGAATTTCAAAGGTGTTTCCAAATTGTACTCTGTCTTTAGACCAAAAATTAAAAACTTTGTTTTTTCACTCAAAATCATGTAATTTTTATCAAACCATAAACGTAATAGTTTTTAAATCATTCTCCATTTCATTTTTCAAGGTGTTTAAACATTAATTTTAAAAATAAAAGCTGTGTCATCGGCAAAGGCAAACACGCGACCCCTGAAGCGCCCATTACACAAGTCATTGATGTAAATCAAAAATAAAACTGGATTATTCTTTTTTTTAACCAATCATTTCTGTTTATCTTAAAAATGTTTTTATTTCCAGGTGAAGAACTGATCAAGAAAGTTAGTGCGATGAACTTCTACGCATACCGGTTGATGATTCGTGCTAATGAAGAAAATCACATTCTCCGATGCAGACAGCTATTTCATCAGTATGTAGTCGATATGTATGTTAAAATCGAAAGTGAGAGGTTACGGTATATAAAATTTAATCAAGTAAAACTTCGTTCTGAGGAATACATTCATTTACGTGATGCTGTAATCGGTAACGTAGATGCAACGAATGATATAAACAACATCGGTACCGCATATATTCTTCCATCATCATACATTGGTAGTCCGCGTCATATGCAAGAATATATTCAAGACGCCATGACTTACGTACGTGCATACGGCCGACCAGATCTTTTTATCACATTTACGTGTAATCCAAACTGGGATGAAATTAACATTTTACTGTTGTCAGGTCAAACAACAATGCATCGCCATGATATTACTGCACGTGTGTTCAAACAAAAATTAAAATCTTTGATGAATTTGATTACACATCACTCGGTATTTGGTGAAACACTATGTTGGCTTTACTCTGTTGAATGGCAAAAACGAGGTTTACCTCATGCGCATATTTTTGATTTGGTTAGTGGATAAAGTATGCCCACAAGAAATTGACAAAATTATTTCAGCGGAGATTCCGGATCCGAATTTTGATAAAGAATTATTTAACATTGTTACTACTAATATGATCCATGGTCCATGTGGTACTCTAAATATGGTGTCACCATGTATGGATAATGGGAAATGTACAAAACGTTTTCCAAAACCATGTCAAACTGATACTATCACCAATATCGACGGTTATCCATCTTACCGTCGTAGAGACGTAGACAATGGTGGTCAATCATATGAATTACGCCTGTCAAACGGTGTAAGAGTAGATATTGATAATCGCTGGGTGGTTCCATATTCACCATTGCTGTGCAAAACCTATAAAGCACACATAAACGTTGAATTATGCAGTTCGGTGAAGTCTATCAAATACATTTGTAAGTACGTTCATAAGGGCAGTGATAAAGCTATATTTTCTGTTCAAAATGTAAACGACAATGATGAAATAACACGTTATCAATTGGGGAGATACATAAGTAGTAATGAAGCTATTTGGCGCATTTTTTCGTTCCCTATACATGAAAGGAATCCTGCTGTTATACATTTGGCTGTGCACCTTGAAAAATGGACAGCGTGTTTATTTTACAGAACAGACTGCAATACAACAAGCTTTAACAGCTCCAAAAACAACTCTTACTGAATTTTTCAACCTTTGTAAACGACAAGATGTTGTTGGTCAATTCGCAAAGACGTTACTGTATACTGATGTTCCTAAATTTTTTACATGGAATAAACAATCAAAACGTTGGGAACCACGGAAACGAGGCATTCCAGTCCCAGAGTTCACCAATATATTTATGACAAATACTCTAGGCAGATTATATACAGTTCATCCTAAGCAACGCGAATGCTTTTTTCTGCGTTTGTTATTGGTTAATGTTCCTGGACCAACATCCTTTCAATATTTGCGAAAAGTAAATGGTATTTTATATGACACTTTCTTTGATGAATGTTGTGAGTTAAATTTATTGGAGGATGATAACCATTGGGACCTCACACTTGCAGATGCAGCACTGAGCTCATCTCCACAGCAAATTCGTCAATTATTTTCAATAATATTGACAACGTGTTTTCCAACTGAAGCATCTACTCTGTGGAACAAATATAAAGACTCAATGAGTGAAGATATTTTGCATCGTATTAGAGCTACTAATCAAAATCCCAACATTGAATTCTCAGAAGAAATATATAACAAGGCATTAATAATGATTGAAGATATTTGTACTCTCATTTCGAACATGCCGCTCATCCATTTCAACATGCCAGCACCGAACCGCCCAGCAGCAGATATCATCAACAGCGATGTTCAACGTGAACACCAATTCGATATGACTTATTTGGCTACTTTTGTTGCTAATAATGAACGATTGCTTACTGTTGAGCAACGAAATGTGTATGATCGAATAAACGTATCATTTGCAGCACAACAAGATGGATTCTTTTTTTTGGATGCACCAGGTGGCACTGGCAAAACATTTCTCATCTCACTGATACTTGCGCGCATTCGATCACAAAATCATATTGCATTGGCAATTGCTTCATCAGGCATTGCAGCCACCTTACTTGATGGTGGACGGACTGCGCATTCAGCACTTAAATTACCTTTAAATATTTCATACAAATCCCGAAGCAATGTGTAACATAAATAAGCATTCAGGCATGGCAAAAGTTTTGAAAAAGTGCAAAATTATTATCTGGGACGAATGTACAATGGCCCACAAGCATTCGCTTGAAGCTCTCGACAGATCCCTAAAAGATATCAAAGATGATACTAGGCTTTTTGGTGGTACTCTACTTCTGCTGTCTGGTGATTTCAGACAAACATTACCCGTCATTTCCACGTGCGACATATGCGGACGAAATAAATGCATGTTTTGAAAGAATCTTATCTATGGCGAAGTGTCAGCAAATTATGCCTTACTCTTAATATGCGCGTTTCAACTTCACAATGATCCATTAGCGTCAGAATTCTCTAAAATATTGTTAGACATTGGCAATGGTAAAGTTCAATTTTATGAAAATACACAATATATAAGACTCCCAGAGAATTTTTGCAACATGGTGGCTACCAAAGATGACTTAGTAAAATGTGTATTTCCAGATTTGCAACATAATTATACCAATCATGCATGGCTATGTGAGCGAGCTATTTTAGCCGCAAAAAATTTAGATGTTGATGCAATCAATTTTAAAATACAACAATCTTTGCCTGGTAATGAAATTACATTCAAATCAATTGACAACCGTTGTTGATCCTGATGAAGCTGTCAACTATCCTGTAGAGTTTTTTAAATTCACTGGATTTACCTGGAATGCCACCACATAATTTGCGATTGAAGATTGGTTCACCAATAATTTTGCTTCGGAATTTGAATGCTCCGAAATTGTGTAATGGAACGAGACTGGTCATAAAAAAAAATCATGGCCAACATTCTTGAAGCCAGTAATTTTAAGCGGAAGATTTCAAGGTGAAGTTGTACTTCTACCACGGATCCCAATAATTCCTTCAGATTCGCCTATACCATTCAAACGTTTGCAATTTCCAATCCGCTTGGCATTTGCTATGACTATTAATAAGTCACAAGGTCAAACAATGACAGTTTGTGGCTTAGATTTAGAAAATCCATGCTTTTCTCACGGCCAGTTATATGTTTGCGTGTTCCAGGGTCGGAAAACCATCTAATTTGTTTGTGTATACTCCTGAAGGATTAACAAAAAATATTGTACATACAATGGCATTAAGATAAATTAAGTTGTAAATTGAAAAAATATACCTGTTATAAAATAGTTTGTTTCAAACTTTTTTACCTTCAGTTTAAATAAGTTTAAGTTTTCATTTAAAACATCCTCTACATTTTACTTCACTCATGTTATACTCACACACTATCAGTTGGTGGAAGTGTGATTAAATGTACATGTAATGACGTTAGATATAGTAATAACTTTAATATAAATTTTTATGAAAACAGCCCAGATTGTGTCAGATTAATCAAAGTTTAAAATTTTCGAATTAAAGACGTGTGCACAGGACAACGTCTGTCGGGTCTGCTAGTATATATATAATATATATATATATATATATATATATATATATATATATATATATATATATATATAAAACTATATAATAACTTCCACTCCATGTAGCTCCTGAACCATAACGGATATTGAAAAACTCTCAAAAGCAAAAATGTCTTATTTTGTTGATTAAAATCTAAAAATAACATAAAATACAGGGTGTTTCCGTAAAAGATTTTAAAGTTGGCCGCCATATTGTAATGTGGCGGCCATTTAAAAAAAATTTTTAAGTGTATCCCTGAGCGAAACTTAAAATTGAGCAAGTTCCAAATTTACAGTGTGGTGCTAAGTCCTGTAATTAAAAAGTTAGCTACTGGATCACTTTAAAAACTTACCCGGTATAATCCATGTATCATATTAATTATAATTGTATGAAATCTGTAGCTGGCTTATTTATTTTTTTTATTTTTTCATTGCTTAATAACCCAAAATTATTTAGATACATCATTAACTTAACATGTTTGAATAGATTCATCAAAAGTATTCTCTTTTGTGGGTTTGGTCAAACAATATCCTTCATCTTATTTTAATTTAATTGGACACTTATAATATCATTTTATTGTAAAGCAGGTACACAGTATTCTAAAGCATTGCTTTTAAATTTACATAATTCATTAGCTACTTCCCCATACGCGTTTGTATAAGCTAAGGAACTATGACAGCTTTTAGTAACTAAATAAATATAGAAGAGTTTAATTATACTAACATAGCGTACGCGAATGGGACCTAATCAATAACAGAATAAAGCTGGAGGATTAGCCGACGCTATTAATAGAAGCGTTAATCTTGAATAATGACTGAGAGTAAGAGATTTCCTCTAAATACGCTGCTCTTACCGGTCGATGTGCAGGTAAAAGTATGAGTTTTATGTTCTCAACGTGTTGTAAAATTAACTAATAATATCGTTGATTAAACACATGTATGAAATACTCAGAGAATGGAAAACTCATAACACTCTGTCTGTCGTTTTGTCTATCTGCACGATATCTTTGAAACCTACTGACTAGTAGACATGACGTCACATATTGTTAAGTAACATTGAATTTTATGGTATGCACCACTAACTCAATTGCATTGAAAAACCTAACTTACGAGAAAGATTTGAGCGTATCATGTGCTATAATATTACAGTAAATAAAATATGTCCGCAGCTTTTAATTTAGCTCAAAATGTAATGTCCGCATAGTAATTTCGTATTTACAGTTATATTAAAAGGCCAAAAATGGAAGTGATTTTGACGGTAATTTTTTTAAATTTCTCCTGTTTTGTTGTTTGTCTCTATAGCCATCAATATAACAACTCGAGAATGAATTCAGTTGTAGATTTGAAATTTTGCAAGCAATCTCAGAGACTTATTACGCTACATATGGTCTGTCATACTCTTATCTCGTTCATTACAGTTCCAGAGACGAATAGTCTAGTTATAATATTACTATAATATAATAATAAATGTTGTCTTTATGTTCATCAAGCGTTTCTCAGTTACATACGGAAAAAACTGCTTTTCAGAACAACTATCGTCACATACAACATACACATGAAAATAAAATAAAAATAAATAAATAAAATCTATACATTAAGCAAATTCTGCCTCATCTTATTCTTAAATGTAGCTATTGAAGCTAAATAATAAATATGATAAATATCCTTTATTTATGTGAAACATTAGGAAATACTGGACTTAAGGACGACTGTACTAGAAGGCATTGGGATTGTATCATAAGAAGAATAACATTAAAACTTGTGCACTTTTATGACCTTACTTTCAGTATTACATTTATGGGAGACGTCTCGTTTTTAAGATATAATTCATACTTACTTAAATGATTTTCAGTTTTTAGACGATTTATAAGTTTTGTTTAAAGATACATTAAACCCTTTACAGTTCGTTATTACTTTATATATATATATAATATTTATAATATTTAAAAAACACAAAATCGTTAGAACTAAAACTGGTTTGAATGTGTATTAAATGTGTCTTTAACAGGGGAATAAATATAGACGTCAAGAGTTACTAGTTTGTTTATATACAAATGTTATCATAACATGTTTGTTAACTGATTATTATTGAGTGCATTGAAACGTTTTTACTACACAGGATCTACTACGCTTACTGAGCTTTTTGGATTATAATAAATCTACACATTGAGCTATTCATTCTTTAGAAAATAAATAAAATATTTTTACGCAGTAAAATTAAACACCGACTGCTTAGTAAGTACTTTAAAGGACAGTTTGATAAAAAAAAGTACCATAACATTATTCAGTTTAACAAAGTTTATTTTGTTACAAAACTTACTTATTAAATATTTCTGAATTAAGACAGAAGTTACAAAATACAACAGAAAAATAACAGAAGGCATACATCGGTTTCTTTATAGACAGTTTTTAGTGCAATATGCTAAATAAAACACATGAAAGATTAAATATAGTATTTTAAATTGGAATGGAAATTATGGTTAAGTCTTGCTTGGTCACAAATATCAGTTAAACACATAATCCATATTATTGATAAAGCTCTTAAATCTCATTACCTTATAGGAAATATTTGTTTTACTGTCAATACTTTTATGTACAGCCTTAAACTTAAATTGAACAGTAACAATCACTTTCGCCCTTTGAGTCTTATATTTAAAATTATTATTTTGTTTTTCGGCGTTAAACTTGCGAAAACGTAGTGATTTTAAATAGTTATTGGATAGAATGTAAATGTGTACTGATAAACTCTAAATTAATATCAGAGGAATAAATGGGAATTCAAAACAACAAAATCGTAATTTAAATTTGTGTTTTTGGGGAAATAATATGTGGAATAATAACTTAAAGTGAAAAATATGCTACTTGCAAAGGATATGCCCAGAAAATATATTGATTAAGTGTAGTGAAACTTGTATAAGATAGTCTTTTGAAGAAATACATTTGGGAGTCTTTGAGTTTAAGAGTACCTAGCTAAAATTGACACTTATTGACTTTATATAACCACATCAGTTCAGCACCTGTTTATGTCAAATATTAGGGATGAATCTGGATATGGCTTGGTGATATATTTGTACATTTTCCACTGTCCCATACCGTTATGAACCCATAACGAGTTTTGTAGGCTCGAAAACCTATATTTCTTTAAAAGAAAACTGCAAACTTGCATGATAGTCTGTTTTGTTTTTTGTTAAGTATTATTGCATTAAATAACTTGTTTTTTATTGCCTAATATGAAAAGGCTACTTTTATTGAACAATAATTATGTATATATTTGTTGGGCAATTTATACTCTATATTTACCTTTATTATACTAAACTGTATATACTGCATTAATTCTATATCTCTTTCTGCGGCCTAGTGCCTACAATACCATTCCTTACTGGATTAAAATATTCACGTACAGTGACAGACCAATGAACCATTGTTTCACGAATCAGCTGTTTACTGTACACTCACCAACCAATCACAACGGTTGACTTATCAATTGCCTACCTTGCAAGCGACGGCACGCTTGCTCGTTATACTCTCGGTCCCGCCTGGGGCACTTATGTACTCTCTAGCCACTGCTTACCATACTTTACTCTCTCCCCAAGTGTTACTCTCTTATTTAAATATTAGTTTATCTCTATTTGTTGTACATTTACATTAAACATTAAAGTCAGTGCTCTGGATTGGCAATCTCTACCTGAACGTCTCTGCTTATCGATTTTCCAGTCCCCTCTTCACTCATATCAGCTGTGACGTGATCATATCAGCTGTTTGTCCTCTGCTTTGTCGACTGCATTGTTTTGTTGACAAACAAGCTTTCAGACTGTCACAGCACAGGTGAACTGATTACTGTGTTTAATGGTTACCGCTTCTCAATACTTGTTGGTTATCAGCCCTACTTGTAATACTCATTATTCTAAGCAGGTTACGCGAACTTAAATATAAACAATCTTGGTTATTGACACTTTACCTAGAGCAGGACTTGCACCCTTATTGCAAAATTAAATGTTTATTTTGTCAACACTATATTCTAGTCTCAGCTTAAAAAGGAAAAAAAGCTACTTACTGCTCACAATTGTTTATTATAATTTCTATTTGAACATTCCTCACGCATATGTATGCATGGTTTATGGTTACTGTCACAACACTACCATACTTTACCACTGACAGTTTACATGTAGTACGTGCTCATAATGTTTCCAGAGCCTCTGCTACATTATAGCTGAATTTAGCTCAACAATGACCTTAATTGTTGATTATTATTTTAAGGGGAGATGTACGCTCATAAGCCCGTAATGTTAAACATATGCTAATATATAAACCCATTATCTACCCATTATCTCAGAAAGTATCAGAGTTATAAAATTGAAATTTTTTACCCTAAAACAAACATAGTATTCTAAAGACACCCTACTAATTTCATTGAATTCCATTAACTTTTTGGCATTATTTTTATTTTGTAAATCTTTTTGCTTATAATTTTGGATTACTATTTTAAAATAATTTTTTATTTGTTGAGCTAGAAGTCTAAATCTAGTAGGGGTTGTGTAAACAGACAGTCTTAATAACCTGTACAAATTTGAAATGAATTGGCCTTCTACTTTCTGAGATAATGGGACTTTTGTTTAAAAAATATAGATTTTCGGAAATCGCGAAAACATGATAAACATATATTTACTTACATTTCAAAACATTCCAGCTTCGTAATTCTGATCATTTTCCTTCTCAACATCGAGGAGTTTCTTCCTGATCATCCTGGTCCCTTTTTTCTGGCTAGCTTTGTCTTCTCTTCACATGCTATATCTGATTTTTATCTTCCGACCTCGATCAATTTCACTAAGGCACTTCTCCACAATTTTTGCCAATTTTGACCCCAAGCCCTTTTAAAACTGCTAATCTCCCCTGACTGCCCTCATTAAAAGTAATAACTGCATCATATGTGCCTAACTTTAGAGTTTGTAGTCCTACAAAGTTATTTTTTGGCACTCTGGACCAGAGAACAGAATTGAAGCTTTCGTTAATATTTTGAGTGCGGCCGTGCAGACTAACAACTATAACAACTCAGTTTTTGCCAGGTCCCCTAAATATAGGTTTTATCAGATCAATTATGGGCTAATCCAGTGAATTTTTTATGTTCATATGTTTTAGCATCCCGAATGGCTTGCTTATACCTACACCATGATATGTCGCAAAGCTGATGCTGTGGGTTGTCGTCCGTGGACGCTTTATGCAAGAAAAAAATATTATTTTTATATTATTTAGGATCCGTATATGCATGTATTATATATCATTTTAATCAGAACAAACTAAACAATACAAAAAATATATAAAAAAATAAATAAAAATTTTTAATTTTCGGGCGTACATCTCCCCTTAATAACAACTTGTCTTGTTTACGTTTTTCCATAATAACAGTGTAATTTATATTCTCAAAACAAAACTATATTATAGGCCTATACGAGCCTACTCTACTTATTGCATTATAATTGAGTTTTTACCTCAAAAAACTAAACAATTGGTACCTGAAGACGAAAATCAATGATTTCGAAATGTACATAGTAACAAAAATAAAAGTTTACAAAAAGTGTTAAAAGGTTTATTTTATATTGTATCATAAAATATTTTTTAAATTGTTTTTCATTGTATTATATTGTTTAGATACTTCTTATTTCTTGGGGAAAATACTTCAGAGGAAAATAATTTAGTTTCTATTTTTATCACTGTCTCAATTCAAGAGGACAATATTTTGTTTACTTTTCACCTTTGAAGTTTTACTCAAATTGATTGATTTTCTACAAACACTTTCAACATGGCGATGTCTCTTAAAGTGGCCAATGCAAAGCGAGAACACCTCTTTTCTCAGATACAAAGTATCTATGATTTAACTAAGAAGACTTCCGATCCAAATATACTTCAGCAGTTGCTTGTCAGAGCTAAATCTATTCAGAGACTTAGACAGGAATTTTCAGCAATATTAGACTTATGCCACGAGTTGGAATTAAAAGTAGATGCCGACTATACACCTAACTATTCCGCATTAGCGAGCGTGGACGAGTTATTTGATTACGTTTCTGCTAACGTGCTTATGATTGAGACCAAGAGACAAGCTAAAGCTAATAAAAGCGAAACTATTCCGCCTGCCTCCCCTCAAGTCAACGTCCGGCTACCGAAATTGGAATTAAAAAGTTTTGACGGAGCTGCCTTGGACTTCTGTACGTTCATCAACGTTTATGAACAAGCCGTACACAACAATGCGCACTTAAGCGATGCCATGAAATTTCAATATCTCTTTAGCGTGCTTTCAGGCGAACCACTCTCTCTGATAAAGTCGCTAAATATAACTGAGCAAAATTATGCAATCGCTTATCAGCTGCTGAAGGATCGCTACCATAATACTAGGCGTCTACTCACACTACATTTAAATCAAATACTAGACCTTCCTGTCATCTTCAGCACATCTGTGAAGAATATTCGTGCTTTCCTTAATCTTTTTCACGAACATACGCAATCACTTAAGGGGGTTCGGTATCCAAAAAATGAAATTTTTATAAATTTTCGTGTTTTAATATTTTATTATTCTATGACTAATTCCTGACATTTTAATGCAAAAACTATTAAAATCCGATGATGGGAACTATTTTTATTTTTATTTTGAAAAATATACTACATGCCAACAATTTAGTGTTTCCATTGCAACTGAAGTATTTGTTATAGTAACACAGTTGTATTCTTCCTGCTGTAATCATGAACAAGATAAAGCCTATTTTTACAGACCTAAGTGCACCTGATTTGCTTCGTAAATGTCTCCACGGTAAGTCACAAAACCCAAATGAGTCCGTAAACCAAGTAATCTGGTCTCGCCTGCCAAAAACTCTCTTTGTTGTCATACACACCTTGCACTTAGGAGTGTATGATGCCATAAGTTCCTTCAATAAAGGAAATATGGCAAAATGTATGGTTTTACAACATCTTGGAATGACTGTTAGACATAATTTTTGTGAAGCAATGAAAAAGCTGGACATAGCTCGCTTACAAAAAGCTCAACGCATGGCTACCAAAGTCGCAAAAAAATCAAGGCAAGCTCGCTCAAGTGCCAAGAGGAAGCTGGAAGATCAGTGGGAAGAGTTGGAGGATCCTGATAACCCTAGTTATGCAGCTGGATGTCATTAATATTATAATAAAGGTCAGTGAATTCACTTATTTGATGTGTGTTGCCTTTAGCTGCGATTTCCCGAAAATTAACTTTTTTATCACTTATGTACCTTTTTCTCAAGATTCACTGATCAGATTAACATTAAAAAAATACACATGTAATTAAGACCAGTACACACATTTAGAGCGGAAGACATTATAAAAATCTATTTCAAATTTTTAGTAAAAAAAATTATAATTATAAATTATTTTACAAAAAATTAATAAATTTTTTATTTACAACAAATTAAATAAAAACTTTTTTTTTACTTTTTTCCGCTCTAAATGTTAACAAAGGTCTAAATAGTAGTGTCCTAACGTTTGATGATGATAGCTTTAAAGGTTTCTGAGAAGAAGGTACATAAAATTAGCCAAATTAACATGGGAAGGATAGGGCATACCGAACCCCCTTAAAGCATTAAACAATGACATCAATAGTAACAACCCACTTCTCTCAGCCTTGTTATTACGCAAGATTGATAATCGGATGGTCACCTGCCTAGAACAGTTTCGAAAAAAGGAAGAGCTTCATACTTTGCCGTCGGTTGAACAAATAATTGAGTTTCTCAACCTGGAATGCAGCCACATTGAGGACAGTAGTCTACATGACAATATTGTGGACCCCAAGAACGCTTCAAGTTCTTATTTTGGGTCAAAATCCAGATTTGATAAACCCAAATCGTCTCTTAAAAACGTGAGCTTGTTGGCGGCTTCCTCTCCACCCTCCTCGGCCTATAAACAAGGCACATCATGTTTTTATTGCCATCAGAGCGGTCATAAAATTTATGGCTGTCCCAGCTTCTGCCAAAAGACACCACAAGAACGGCACGGGATTATTAAACAGCACAACCGCTGTTCTTCTTGTTTGGGGATGCACAGATTAAGTGAATGTCAGTCTAAATTCACGTGTCGAACATGTGGTCGTCATCATACCTTGCTACACTTCACTGATCGGCCAACGCAGTCCAGTGTTAGTACGTCGGACCGCGTTCGTCACGTTGTGGGAAAACGGCCATGACGGCGGCCGGCAGAGCAGTGCAGCACCTACACCTGCTGTCCGCCCCCCGCCTGCGACCACAGCGCTCTCACCTCCTAGCCCGGCCGAACACACCACACTACACGCTCATGGCATACTGCATCAAGACCTCGCCCCTAGTACCACGGTTCTTCTGGGTACTTCTCTTGTCAAGCTCACCGCCTCTAACGGACAAGCTTATGTCTTTCGTGCGTTAATTGATTCAGGAAGCATGCTAAATTTTACTAGCGAGAAAAACCTCCCAACTGTTGGGTACACAGCGCCGTCCGGCCACTATTAATGTTGCCGGCCTTTCTCAAACCTCTGCTCACACACGCGGATTTTTAACTCTTGGCGTGGAAACTCTTGCTGGCCACCCAGTTGCCGCCCCGCACTCGTTCCACATATTGCCACAAATCACTGTAGACCTCCCACGAGTGCAAATGTCTCAGGAGGTCATGAATAAGGTTAAAAATATTATACTGGCTGATCAAACCTTCCACCTCCCTGGTGGCATTGACGTGCTTATTGGTGGAGCGTTATTTCCACACATTCTTACTCACGAGACCTACTCTCTTGGTCTCAATTTACCTCACGCCCTGGGCACCTGTTTTGGTTTCGTGCTGATGGGGACGGCTCCCTGCACACCACTGACGCAGTCTGTCTCTACTATGGCTGTCTCTCTTCTCTCGACTGCTGAGGTGGACCTCCACGCCTCTCTGCAGCGTTTCTGAACACAAGAGGAACTGCCTGCTCCCAGTAAAAGGTCTGCAGAGGAAACTCAATGCGATGAATATTTTTCTATCACGCACTCCAGGGACCGTGAGGGTCGATATATGGTCCGCCTCTCTTTCACGAACACCAGTACTCATCTGGGAAGTTCCAAAGTTCATGCTGAAAGTAGACTCTATTCACTCGAGCGCAAGGTCCACGCTCCCACTAATGTGGAGTATTATAATTTATATTCTGATTTTATACATGAATATCTCTCTCTAGGCCATATGAAGGGCTGCCCTACTCCTGACTTAAGCACTCCCCACTACTATCTGCCACACCACGGTGTTTTTAAGGCACAAAGTAGCACCACCAAACTACGCGTCGTTTTTGAACGCCAGTGCCAAAACCAGTTCCGGACTCTCTCTCAACGACACTCGGTCGACCGGACCTAAGCTGCAAAATAATATTTGTGACATTCTTCTGCGCTTCCGCCTTCAGAACGTAGTGTTCTCTTGTGACATCAGACAGATGTACCGCCAAATCAAGGTGCATCCTGTCGATCAACATTTTCAACTGATATTATGGCGTAATCACACTACCGACTTGATGTCCATGTTCAAGCTCACGACAGTTACCTACGGCCTGAACTGTTCACCCTACTTGACCATCAAAACGCTACATCAATTGGCAGAAGACGAAGGTCACCGCTACCCCCATGCTGCTGAGATTCTCAAGCACCAGAGCTACGTCGACGACCTGATCTGCGGAGCTGAGACTGAAGAACTCGCCGCTGAACTTCAAGATCAACTCATCAAACTCCTTCGGCTCGGTGTCTTTGAGCTCCGGAAGTGGGTCTCGAACTCTCCGAGACTTCTGCAACACCTTCCTGAAGATCGTCGGGAAATCCCAGTTTTTCTGCAACCCTCTCAGGAGCCTCATTTCTCTATTTTGGGGCCTAAAAATGGACCCCTCTTACTGACACTTTTACTTTTAATTTTTAATTTTTCTTGTGAAAACCCCACTAAGCGTAAAGTGTTAAGTCTCATTTCTCAAGTCTATGACCCCTGTGGTTTTTTGGCGCGCCTTGTATAATGCTCGCAAAAAAATATCATGCAACTCGTATGGATTTCTGGCATAGATTGGGATGATCCGCTCCCTCCAGAAATATACCAAAAATGGCACGCCTTTTTATTTGAACTTAAGCACGTTGCTACTATTACAATTCCTCGTGCTATCCCCTACTCTGCTGCTACTCACTGGGACTTGCACGGTTTCTCTGACGCCTCAGAACTAGGCTATGCTGCTGTAGTCTACATCCGCTCTACCTCCAATGACACGGTGCACGTAAGCCAAGTTATGGCTAAAACTCGCGTCGCTCCTCTCAAAAAGAGTGACGCTGCCCCGACTGGAGCTATGCGCAGCTCATCTCCTGGCCCAACTTGTGAAATATTGTGTTACTCAATTAGCTCCCACCCGCAAGTTTGGTTCTATTGTTTGCTGGTGCGACTCTACTGTGACACTCGCGTGGATCAAAACACCTTCTTATCGCCTCAAAACCTATGTGGCTAATCGTGTGGCGCAAACTCAAGAGCTTGTGGCCATGGAGTGCTGGCGCTACATACCCAGTGCTTCCAATCCTGCTGACTGCGCCTCCCGTGGGATCCTTCCCTCTCAATTGGTGGATCATCCCCTTTGGTGGCATGGACCCGACTGGTTGCGTCTCCCCTCCTCGGCCTGGCCAGATACTGATTCCAGCCTGGACTCGGTCTCTCTGGAGGAGCTAGGGGAGCTGAAGCATTCCACTCCTGTCATTGCCTTGGCCACAGCACTGCCTACGTGGGACCTCCTCATCCAGTACTCTTCCTGGAGGAAATTGTTTGCACGTGATTGCCTACGTCTTGCGTTTTATCCACAACTGTCGTTCACCAAACCGCCACTTCGGACCTCTCTCCAAGACAGAACGGGACTCCGCCCAGCTGCGAATTTTCAAGACCGCGCAAGAGGAAGCTTTCACTGAAGATCTGGCTCTACTGCGGGACCGAAAGTCGTGTTCTACCAGACTTCAACGCCTCGTCCCATTCCAGGGTCCGGATGGACTTCTCCGCGTCGGCGGCAGACTGCGCCACGCTGACCTCCCGCCGAACATGTCTCACCCGTGCATCCTGCCCAAGAAGCACCCTGTCGTGGACCTCCTAATTGACCATGTCCATGTCAAATATCTCCAGACTCTTCAGCAGCGCCTCAAGTGGAGCACTCCTTCCCGCAACCTCCAACCTGGAGACCTCGTTTTTGAGATATAATTCATACTTACTTAAATGATTTTCAGTTTTTAGACGATTTATAAGTTTTGTTAAAAGATACATTAAACCCTTTACAGTTCGTTATTACTTAATATATATTTATATAATATTTTTAATATTTAAAAACACAAAATCGTTACAACTAAAACTGGTTTAAATGTGTCTTTAACAGGGGAATAAATATAGACGTCAAGAGTTACTAGTTTGTTTATATACAAATGTTATCATAACATGTTTGTTAACTGATTATTATTGAGTGCATTGAAACGTTTTTACTACACAGGATCTACTACGCTTACTGAGCTGCTTTGGATTCTAATAAAATCTACACATTGAGCTATTCACTCTTTAGAAAATAAAAAAAAAAAAAAACATTTTAACGCAGTAAAATTAAACACCGACTGCTTAGTAAGTACTTTAAAGGACAGTTTGATAAAAATGGTACCGTAACAATATTCCGTTTATCAAAGATTATTTGTCATAAAACTTACTTATTAAATATTTCTGAATTAAGACAGAAGTTACAAAATACAACAGAAAAATAACAGAAGGCATACATCAGTTTCTTTGTAGACAGTTTTGAGTACAATATGCTAAATAAAACACATGAAAGATTAAATATAGTATTTTAAATTGGAATGGAAAATTATGGTTAAGCCTTGCTTGGTCACAAATATCAGTTAAACACATAATCCATATTATTGATAATGCTCTTAAATCTCATTACCTTATAGGAAATATTTTTTTACTGTCAATACTTATATGTACAGCCTTAAACTTAAATTGAACAGTAACAATCACTTTCGCCCTTTGAGCCTTATATTTAAAATTATTATTTTGTTTTTCGGCGTTAAACTTGCGAAAACGTCGTAATTTAAATAGTTATTGGATAGAATGTAAATGTGTACTGATAAACTCTAAATTAATATCAGAGGAATAAATAGGAATTCAAAACAACAAAAATCGTAATTTAAATTTGTGTTTTTGGGGAAATAATATGTGGAATAATAACTTAAAGTGAAAAATATGCTACTTGCAAAGGATATGCCCAGAAAATGTATGGATTAAGTGTAGTGAAACTTGTATAAGATAGTCTTTTGAAGAAATACATTTGGGAGTCTTTGAGTTTAAGAGTACCTAGCTAAAATTGACACTTATTGACTTTATATAACCACATCAGTTCAGCACCTGTTTATGTCAAATATTAGGGATGAATCTGGATATGGCTTGGTGATATATTTGTACATTTTCCACTGTCCCATACCGTTATGAACCCATAACGAGTTTTGTAGGCTCGAAAACCTATATTTCTTTAAAAGAAAACTGCAAACTTGCATGATAGTCTGTTTTGTTTTTGTTAAGTATTATTGCATTAAATAACTTGTTTTTTATTGCCTAATATGAAAAGGCTACTTTTATTGAACAATAATTATGTATATATTTGTTGGGCAATTTATACTCTATATTTACCTTTATTTTACTAAACTGTATATACTGCATTAATTCTATATCTCTTTCTGCGGCCTAGTGCCTACAATACCATTCATTACTGGATTAAAATATTCACGTACAGTGGACAGACCAATGAACCATTGTTTCACGAATCAGCTGTTTTACTGTACACTCACCAACCAATCACAACGGTTTGACTTATCAATTGCCTACCTTGCAAGCGACGGCACGCTTGCTCGTTATACTCTCGGTCCCGCCTGGGGCACTTATGTACTCTCTAGCCACTGCTTACCATACTTACTCTCTCCCCAAGTGTTACTCTCTTATTTAAATATTAGTTTATCTCTATTTGTTGTACATTTACATTAACATTAAAGTCAGTGCTCTGGATTGGCAATCTCTACCTGAACGTCTCTGCTCCCGGACACCCGCGTCTACCGTGCTCTACAGGACTGGCCACAGTGTTATGAACTATTCGTTTGCGGTCGTATTGTGCGTGAGTGAATCCGTGAAGGACATCTTCCGTCTTCACGCCTGCCGACAAGACAGCAGCTCATTTCCACACTTACTGATCACAACCTGGCCCTCAACAACAGCAGACTACGATTAGGTACCTCCCATGAAAAAAAAGT
This sequence comes from Homalodisca vitripennis, assembly GCF_021130785.1. Classification (NCBI taxonomy): domain Eukaryota; kingdom Metazoa; phylum Arthropoda; class Insecta; order Hemiptera; family Cicadellidae; genus Homalodisca; species Homalodisca vitripennis. The sequence goes on from NW_025778095.1 coordinate 76,781, forward strand.
TACCTGTTTATTTTCTGCACTTTATTTGAATATGCACTGTTCATAAACTCATTATGTGTAACCTAGTGAACTCTTGTTTAAAAATCAGTGTGTTCGGCGTCTTCACTGCCTAGTGTGAAGTGGTCCTTCTTAATCGAGCCTTTAAAATATTATCTAACGGTTCTTATATCCAAAATTCATTCTTTTCAGTTTTAATTCATTTGTAAATACAGTGTTTGATTTGACTTAAACATAACAAACACGGAACTACTATCATGTCATAAATTTACAATAAAAATATAATTTATTATTTTACTCAGTGAGGTCGTCTTAATGTATATGGAAGGAAGAAAATCTCGTCCTCTAAGTAGGTGTTTGTTTTTATTATAGAAACTAATTAACTGGGTATAGTTGTATGATCACTAAAATCATGTTAAAAATATTTCATTGCTAGAAACGTGTTATAAATTGTATAACAATTATGGTTATTCTGCTACGCTTCTATAAAATACATGAACAATAAAAATAATTGTATTTAAATTGACAAAATATATTTTTTTTAATTTAATGACTGAAGCTTTTAAGTTTTTATTAGGGAAGTAAAGTTGTTAAAGAATACTAACAGTATCATATTCCATAAATAGTTATAATGAATTCAATAATCTATAATTTCTAAATGAGCATTAAGTGTACTAATTGGAATTACTGCACTTCAGCACATAATAATGGGAACGCACGTCCACGATACGTGTAACTATTTCAGTATCGCAATCATCACTGAAATTAATGGTGACAGGATATACGATTGTTTCAAGAAGCAGTAATCAACTAAATGCACTGTAGATTCGTCGGCACTTATACACATAGTAATGCCAGTCTGGCGACAGCGGAGCGCGTCAGTTTTTACATAAGTAAAAACGGCGTTGTCCTATTTACACTTAATACTAAAGCGACAGCAAATGTAGTGCGAATCTCTTAAGAAGTCTTGGGTTTTATTAATTAAAATATATAATAAAAGAAGGTAGGTTTTTTATACTTTTAGTAATGTGTAGGGATCTGCTGAAATCATACTTTCAGCTCTTACTATACATGAAGCGATGCTTTTGAGGATTCTTTTATAACTTACAACTACAATTGCAATATGGATTTTTTTATTGAACTTCCATTTAAACAAAAAAGCCTGTATACTGGGAAACATAAATGTCAGTTTTTTTTAAGATGATATGTTAAATATACAGTTTTAATTTAGTTTAAATAGTTTATATATTTCATACATTTTACTGTGAATGATAATTATAGTTTTTAAATATTCTGAATATAATTCAAGTAATATGACTCAAATGTATAATTATATTTCTTATTGCATCATTGAGTAGAAGTATGTACAAATTTAAATATTTTAATACCCTATTACAAAAACAAATCACTAATACAAAAGGTAAACTGCATCTGTATACATAAATAAATAAGTCTTTACGAAATGAATTTGAGAGCGTTGAGCTCCAAAAAGTGTATATATATATATATATATATATATATATATATATATATATATATAGATTTAATTTCGTATTACATATTCAGTAATATATTTCGCTCAGGATATTTAGTTGAATTATTTTGTTATCAATCAGGTTATACAATGCAACAGATAGAAAGAGTTCAAGATTCTAAAATATTTATAATATTATATCTATGTTAAATACTCAAAATAATTAATTTTTTTATTACTAGTGAGTGTTAAACCCAATTAAATTATAATAAATAACATTAAAAGGAACGGTAAGATAATATAAAATAATACGTACTACCAAAGAAAATGAAAAAGTGATATAAAGGAGTAAGACTAAAGAAGGTCTGGGTAATTGGTCTCTTGTTGTATGCCAATACAGGGACTGTCATCTCTGGCAGCTCGTTTGTTTAGGATAATGTCCTTTGTCCTTACATTAAGTCATCGTTACCAGCGAGGAAACGCGTTTAATTAACTTAATTATCTTATAAGATGACGTCTTATTATTAATTAAGCAATTACATGGTAAATGTATATCGAAGTGTTATATATTATACAAATAATTAAGACTAACTTAATAATAGAAAAAACCAAAAGAAAATTTTAATTTTTAAGTCCATTTACATTAGCCTAATGATAACGTCCAGAATAGTTATTTATCTTTCGTTAGCAATTTTAATACTATAATTTTGTATGTATAATTCATTCAAAAGCCTCCAATAGTGTTATTTTTCTTAGGCTCTGCCCTCTCCTTTCTAGAAGTGTTCTGTATTGGGATAGAATAACGTTATATAATTGGGAGGTCTCTAATAAAAAGTCAAGCCTGCCACTTGCTACTATTCAAAATGGTGGGCCATGTATGCTCATATTTGACAAAGTAAAGGAAATGAAATTGCCGAAATACCTATGTGTATTTGTAGTTGAATAATATCTCCTATCGAAATACGCTACAATAGTACATAAAGATGTAACGTATGTGGCCTAAAGAAGGTCGATACCAGACATTAGCCCAACATTTAATATATATATATATATATATATATATATATATATATATATATTAGAAACCTTATTTCATATACAAAATAAGATCCATATCAGCAGTAATAAGATGCGTTTGGTTGTGCATTATACATTTCCAAAAGAAGATGTTTCTGCCTTTATCCTGCTGATCAATACACAACAACGTTTTCGGGATTGTACTTCAACATGATATCAGCCAAAATCTAATGACTATAGCTTACATATTTGAAAAGACCTTTTTCTTTAAGAATGAGTTCCAAATAATAATTTAGTTTATTTCCAACATGTACATAAAAATTATATTATCATATAGACAATTTCTTTATTAACTAAAAATTTTTGACATATAGCAGACCTTTTGGTAACCAGTTTTAAAATGAAAACTTATTTTGAGGTACCTAGTGTAGCAAAACACTATCAGTGTGGTCTAGTACTTAAAATAAGTAACTCAGCCACTAGAATCCTAAGTGGGAGAGACAAAAGTTAGAACATATAAGAGTTAGATAATAATAAACTCAATATGTGATCATTACTGTTAAAAACAATGCAAACACTTGTAACTATTTTACGATTGCAAACTTAACACGTGGTGTAGAGAAGCCAGGAATTATTAACGGTGTTATGACGAGAAGAAGCAGTTAGTAATCAACTAAAGCAC
>NW_025778096.1:0-67380 GCF_021130785.1 Homalodisca vitripennis
GATTTATCTTAACCTTTATTGTCATAACTGTACTTTACGTCGTTAATAAACATAGTTGTTGATGAATTATATTGCGTAACTGAAGTAAATGCTTTTTTTGCTGCGTTGGCCTGAATAATTTATATGCTAACTGTTTTCTATTATCTTCAATATTCCATTCAACTAAATTGAACCGTTTATTTCAGAAACCCGTCAAGTGCAGTTTTTAGGATTTTCGGTAAACGAAGAAAAAACCTTTTTATCTCGCCTAATATCATAGATATATGCTTCACACATTTTTTTTAAATAATACTTCATACCTTTCTAAAACAAATACAGTTTTTAGTAAAGTTTTAAATTTTGTAATAACATTTTTAAAAAATTATAAAATTTTTTCACTTGACGGGTTTCTGCAATAAAAGTTTTGTTTTTTATTTTAAAAAGGGTTTTTAGGTCAGAATGGTAATAGAAAGAAGATAAATCACATCAATCAACTACATTTATTTACTTAGTGTAAAGTACATGTATTTAATCTAATCGTCATACTCTCTATCTACGTTGCATTCAGCTTCTGATGTAGGCCACTGTACGATACTGTTGTAAAAGGCTTCGTACCCAGATGTGTACTTTCTCAGTTTAACAATGTCATTGATTTTTTTTTATGTTAATGGGTACCTTTCCAAATGGATAATGCTTGCTCCGTTGGGAGTTCGGGAACAGTGTTGTACTTCTTGAAGGTAAATGTTGAGGAGGTAAAGCCATCAATGAACTCCTTGACCACAACCTTTCCTCGTTCCGCCTTGTTGTAGTTGAATTCTTTGTATGTAGACACCTTAAAAGGTATTTTTTCATTTCTTGGAACACCTCCTCTTCCACTTGTTTCGTCAGAGCTAACAGTCTTTTTGTAATGTTTTGGCCACCAACTGCTAAAAGAAAAGATCATGTCACTTCTTACTTGGATAACATCAAAACGGCCAGTTTTGCTTGCTTTAAGGATCATCTCAGCATATTGGGTCGGGCGTGTATACTCGGTCAGCTCTACGCACAACCCGTTTTATGTTACCAAAGTCCCGATCACAGGCTAAAAATGAGTGGCCCTCTCACAGGAAAAATAGTGTGAAATCGTCCTCAAACCAGTCCCTGATCACACAGGTTCATTAAAAACCGCACCACACAGTGGTTTTTATTTTGACCTGAGGGGCCATCGCTAAAAAGGACAATATTTTTCTTTCCAAGTGGAAATACTTCCATTTGAAGGTAGTGTAGTAACATTGAACACACCTCATCAGGCGACTTATTAGCCCTCCCCCTCATGGTACATATACATTTTTGCTCTATTTGTTTTTCATGTCGTGAACGCAGAAAACATTAACCCACAGCTGTCGCATATAGAAAACCTCTTGAACTGGTAAATGAGGGAGAGGAAGGTTCTGCATGTAATCTATGCAAATGACAACTGTATCATCGTCCTTATTTTGCGACATTTCCTGTTGTTTTAAGAAAAACTTTTTTGCCCTGCGCTTATGAACAATTTGTTCTGCAATCACGCTGCGCTTGACATTGTCGCTCAGCTCTTGATCTCGAAGTTTTGCTTTGTAGTTTTCACACTGGCTACAGACATCGACCTGTGGCCGCCCAAATGACAAGTTAAAGTTTTCTTTAAAATATTTGTAATAAAAACTATATTTAACTGAATCCTTAAGATCTGGATGAGTGGTCTGAAACATTTCATACATTTTAGACACATTTAACGTTGCATCCAAATATTGCTTTTTCTTGGTTCCATAGTGAGTTTCCCTGACCTCAAATAGAGAAATGTGTTCATGGATAGCAACACACAATTTGCCATCGATTGCGTTTCCACTACGATTTTTGCCTCTCAAATCGATTGGTATTTCATTTTTAACTAACAGGTTAGTTAGCCTTGCTACTCGATCACGAGAAACTCCGTGTATTTGTAAAAAAAATATTTTTACAAACTGGTGTTATAATACCATTGATTTTTGATATTATATACAAAAGATTTATTTTTAGTGTGTGAGTCTGGAGTTTCCTTCTAAATCAGCATTGGAACAATTTGGATTAGTTTGTTTTTTTACTCTACGCTTTACTTCCTTAGCTTCTATTAGTGTTTGTAAGTACACGTCTTGTTCATTTTTAGTACTCAGAGAATAAAAACATTCCCAAACCTGACTTTTTATTTCAGCATCAATAAAAGAAATACACTTTCGTGGGCATTTGCAAATAAGTTCTACAGGAATAGATTTGTCTGGTACAACGTTACCTTTGTAATTTGTGTAACAATCGCCTTTTGTTCTTGCTTTCCGTATAACATTACGTTTATACTTGTCTTCATTGACAACACCACGTTTCCTTTTAACCACAGGTTCATCATCAGAACTTTCACTTTGCATTTTTTAAAGTCCCACTATTTAATAAGACCTATTAATAGCCTACAAAACACAGTACGAAATAAAACTCACAAAATCTTTTAAAAACTAATAAAACAAAACATTAACTCTAACAAAACATCAAGTTGAAACAACCACTGAAGACTGAATGCCACTGTTTGTAGAAGTAAACAATAACAGAGGGTGAGAAGAGTGACGTGTCCCAGTGCTGCCACACCATGAAAATGAAATTTACTGCAGAAACCTGTCAAGTGACCACGCTTGAACGGGTTTCTGCACTAAACGCAATATTAATTTTGAAATCAAACACAGTAAGGGGCATATCGCTTGACGTGTTTCTGCACTAAAATGTGTGTTTACAGAATGGAAATGAGAATCTGTAATAAAATGGCTTTTGTTTAAAAATGTCTGTTGACGGGTTTCTGAAATAAACGGTTCAATTACTTATTACTTTTAGACTACTGAAATGTGTTCACACAGTACAGTTATATTATAAAATAGTAAATGAATGAAGCAAAGATAGCAATTGATTTAACACTACAAGTAAATACGGCTCTTTAGCATCGGTTTGAACATGTAGGCCTACACGGATATTTCTACTCTACACTCTTTTTATTTTGGCCTATATATTTTTGTGTTGAGATCATTTTGTAATTTGTTGTGACATCAAATTTATAATTTAAATATTTTTTTAACAAAAGATTATGTTCATAAAATGGTATTATTGTTTGTAATGTAATATGTTTTTTAATTTTCTTACTCTCGTTATGCAAGTGTCTTTGCATCTGGTTTTTGTAAGTATTTTATCTTAGCTAGCTTATCTAGCTGATAACTTTTACCAGCTTTTTTTATAACATTTTTGTACAAAATATTTTGGTGCATAAATTCCTGTTTTGAAGGTTTTATTTGTTTTAGGACCAATAATGGCTGAACGGACAAGGAAAATAATGATTATGGCTAGTATGATGATGGACGAAGAGGAACAATTAAATACAGAAAATAATGGGCTAATGAACAATTTTGAGGGTCAAACAAATGAAAGTGGAGCAGAAGACCCACAGCCACCAATTTTACCAAAATGCATTAAATGAGTTTACAACTGATAACCCTCAGCCAACCACTTCACAGGTTCATTCGTTAGTTAAACAACAAACAGAACGATCAGATTGGGTAGTTGGTTACACAAGTTCAACAAAAGTTAATTTAAGAAGAGTTGAATCCCGTAAATACTTTCCCAGTCCTGCTAGTGACTCTGAAGTCTCTGAAAAATTTTTTTCATCAGACTCTAGTGATGATTATGAACTCTCAAGTGGCGAAGAGTCAAGTATTGACAATTCAAATGCTCCACTTGTCTCCATAAGACCTAATGACAATACAACAGTTAATAATGATGAAACAGAAATCATTAATGTAACAAAAAAGGTAAAAAGAGAACACGACGTGTAAATGACTGGAAAAAGGTAAAAAATAAAATTACTTAAAAATTCTGGACAAAGTTACACTTCAAGGACAGGAAAAACTGTTGACGCTCGAAAGATGGGGCCTACTTGTAAAGAGAAATGTATTTTATCTTGTCCAAAGAGATTGACAGAACATTTTAGATCCCAGCTCTTTAAAAATTACTGGGAATTAGGCTCATTCCAGCACCAGCGAGACTTCTTGATTTCGTGCATTGAACCACATATTCCAAAATATCGCCGCATATCTGCCGCAGAGCCAAGAAGGACTAATTGTGCTTTTTATGAAATGCACAATGATAAAAAAGTAAGAGTATGCAAAACGTTCTTGATTAACACTTTAGGAATAGTAGAGAGGACGATTCGTTCTTTAATTCAAGCCAAAGTAAGTGGAATTGGAATTGCACCTCAGGATAAAAGAGGTAAACATGAAAATCTTAAGAAGATCCCTGAAGAGGTTTTAGGATCTGTCAGAAAATCATATTAATTCAGTTCCTCGCATTGAGAGCCATTACATAAGGAAAAACACCTCAAGAGACTTTATAGATGGTGGGTTGTCTATTGCACAGGCACTATTCTGCTGAACGTTCTGCTGCTAACAAACCAGCAGCTAACTACGATACATATTCACGTATATTTAATACTGAATTTAATATAGGTTTTTTCTTGCCAAAAAAAGACCAATGTGATGAGTGTGAAGCTTACAAAAATGCCATTGGAGAGCAAAAGATACAGCTAGAAGAGAACTTTCAAAAGCATCAAGAAGAAAAAGAACTAAGTAGAGCGGAAAAAGCATCAGATAAGGAAAAGTCTAAAAATGGTGAAATAAAACTAGCTGTGTACGATTTGCAAGCAGTCTACCAGTACCTATAGGTCAAACATCAGCATTTTTCTACAAGTTACGGCTCAATTGCTTCAACTTTACAGTGAGTATCAGTACTATTTTATTTGCATTAACAGCTTTATTTTTTGCATTATCTACAATTACATTGTATTATTCAAGACATTTTCAAATGCAAATCGAAATATAGAAAGAGGAATTCTAGTATTTTAAATTGTTGTGTTTGCATAGTTTAAATATTTCTGTTCAATCTCCAATTATGTCATGACAAAGTCAATATTTCCCCCTTTTTTACAGGTATCTGAAATTGGAACTGACACAAGCTTTTGCTTTTTTGGCATGAAGGACTCGGAAATAGAGGTGCGAATGAAATAGCAACCTGCGTGTATAAATATATTGAAGAGGTGTCAAAAAAACAAACCTGGTCAAGAAATAATTTTTTACTCCGACAATTGTGGAGGACAACAACAAAAATAGGTAAGAGCAAAGAAAGTGCCTGTGATTGGTTTTTTTTACTGAATTTACTAAGTGATTGATAATAAGAATCTCCCAGAATGATACACTGGTTTTAGCCTTTCTGCAGCATATATTTAAGATATAAAAAATATGCTTTAGTAATAAGTGTTACATATCGTTTTTTATAATAATAATATTATACACTTACTGGAGTATTGTTTTTTTATAATTTTTACATGAATAAAAAATTTGTAATGTTGATTTTTTCTTTTTCTGAGGTTCACTCCACGTAGATTTTACAAGACTTGATATATTAAGATACTTTAAGTTGATACATCAGTTGGAGGGTTAAAAAGACTCAGACTTCATTGACTCAATGACAAACTAGTTCTAGATTTAATAATATACTGAAACTTGGTATTTTTTTTTAGGTACATGATATCAATGTATCTGTATGCAGTGGAGCATCTTGATGTGAATGCAATTACCCATAAGTACCTGATTCGTAGACACACACAAAATGAAGGAGATGCAATGCACAGGATCATTGAAAGGACTGTGAACAGATCCAAAAAATCGGGACCAGTATACGTACCAGATCAATACGTATCATTGATCAGAAATTCGAAAAAGAAAGGGAATCCCCTTCAAGTCAGGGAATTAGGCTATGAAGACTTTATAGATTTTAAGGATGCACATGACCAGATGAAACTAAACATGGCTATGGACATTGATGGAAATAAATTTAAGTTATCAGAAGGCAAAGTATTTCGCTTTGAAAAAGGCAGTGACAGTTGTGTGTACAAGCTTAGTTATAAGCAAGAAAAATGGAGTGAAATTAGGTTCAAAGAAGATAGGAAAAGGCGTTCAGTCGCTCAGGTGTCTAAAACATTACTTTTAAATCTGCATACAAAAGTAAAATCGCTTTTGCCTGACAGAAAAATAAAAGACAACTAGCTTGTGTGATAGCAATATAATTCCTCACTATTACAAAGCTTTTTAACAATCTCTGTAAATGTTAACTCATGTCAGTGTTTTCAGTGTATTTTATGAAGAAGACAAAACCATTATGTTTTTATAATTTGTTTATTATTAAAATTCACTTCTTGTGATGGTTGATTTTTGTATCATTTTGCAAAACTTTTATGTTAACTATTACATAATTTACACTATTTTATTCTGGTAAGAAGGTATCAAAACAATAAAAGTATGTTCTTTGGACTTCGAGTTTTTTATCCTCGTAATATACCTAAAAATATATTATCTTTGTTATTTTACATACATTACTTACTAATTTGCCTAATTAAAGCTATGTTTAGTTAATAGGAAATAAAATTATAGCAGATACGTCTTCTGCAACAACAAAATAATTTTGGAGCAACAATGACACAAATGTAAAATTAGGTAAATTAAGTTAAAAATTGGGGTTAAAATTATTAATGAAATTATTTCAAGTATTTTAATATAAAATTAAATAACATATGCTACACATACATATATTTATTTATTTTTAATCATTCATATAATTTCTATTGTTCGCAATTCAAACAATTTATTTTCTTCTTTTGGGCCTCCTGTAAAATTTCAAGTTTTAGCACTTATGTCATTGTAGTTCCGGAACAGCGCCATGGTTTTCGCTTGCCTTCAGTGGACAAGGGATCCAAGTGGCATTTGGACCCCTAGCGCTCCAACGGTTAAACAAAGAACCCGAAGTGTTTTAGGGATCAACTGTAGCAGCACGTGTCAAGGATAGAGCTTAGATCTCTTGTCCACTCAATAGAACAATATTTTTTTTACAACAGTTTCCAGCCAATAACTCAAATTCTTAAAAAATGTCACTTAGACCCCTTGGCTTCTGGGGTCCTCATTTACTTTATAATCAATTTTAAATAGCATAACATAACCTCAAGTCAGGTAGGGGCGGTAGGCCTATATAATCTAAAGTCAGTTTTTAGGTTAACATTTACATTTCTTTACTAGGCCTACTTTTAAGGGATTGTGCAATTTAGACATCCAAGGCACTTAATATTGTTGCTAAACTTAAAAACCTAGGCCTAGACTACTTACCAGACAGATCCGATTCTGATGGAACATAATCATCAGTGGAAGCATTGTAATACAACACAAACTTGGCTCACTAACACTATTTTCTATATCAGTTTCCATTCTCCTGATACATCAACATAAATTGAAAGAATTATCGATATAACCTTTGCTTATGAACATCACAACCTAAGATAGCATAAGATAGTCACAGCTTCAGTTGATTCATCAGATTTGCTGAGCAGGGTTGATTTCCGTTGTACTCTGGTGGTTCGTTCCAGAGGTCTTTTTGAGAGAGTTCATTGTTCAATGCAGTATTCCTACCACAGTGCTCTGCCTCGTCTTCATCGACTGAGAAACAGCATACCAATCAACATCGACCTGTTTCAGTGCTCTGAGACTCGCCTTAGGGTAAAAACATAGTGGAGCGGCGAGGCTAGAGTGTAGCGGAGAGCGTAGCTGAGAGTTTTTAACCCCTATGCATATACTTAAGCGGCGAACGTAGAGGGGCCTAGAGGCTTCAGTTAGCAGAATTTCGTCGGACAGTGTCGACGATTTGTTGTATGAAAGTAGTGCCTTGAAAATGATCAGGCAGTAGAAATTGTGCAGTGCATCCTGTTAATCGGGAGCGTAAAAAGTTTGGAGAGTATCACCACCTCTTTCCACAGTTAAAAAATACCCGGATCGCTTTTTTCCAGTATACGAGGATGGAGTATATTACTTTTGAACATATATTGAACCTAATTTGTCCTCATGTGGTGGTAAAATGTATTATTTTCATAAAGCAGCCTATTGAATGTGAGTATAAACTACTCATTACACTGAGGTATGTTTTATTATATGGTTAAAGTACGAAGTAGGAACTATAGCTCTAATGTATGTACCACTCTAGTACTACAATACAATACTGGAAATGTGTTTAGAATAGTAAAATACAGCAAAGCTGCATATTTATTAAGCAAAGAACAAAAATGGTATAACATTATTGTAGTAACTTTTAATTTGTGTCATATCTAAAAAGAACAATTAATTTCGAGGCCACATCTCCTGAACACCACATTCAGCAACTGTGCCATCTCCAAGGTTATACAAAGGGAACGGGCTTTCACGGGCTGAATTTGATGCACGGAACCCAGAGAAATAAGTACGAGTATAAACAGGAGTAGAAAGTGATGAAGAATCAATGTCCATACTGCAATATGCATATTTCATTACTAAATTTTGGACATCATTTCGAAACATTAATTTGTTCATTCCAGCGATCAACTTGAGATGGGCTTGAGACATTCGAAAAACTTAAGATCTTCGTAATCAATATTTTTATTCTGTTCCTTTTCCTGTGCACGTTTTCTTTTATTTTATTCTAGAAGTGAAACCTTTCTTTCTTCAAGCTGCACTAACTTTTTATTTCGTCTTGAATAGTTGATTTTTTTGAACGTTATTTGTATGAATGAGCCCTCTGGTTTCCTTGTTTGTAGGATTGGTTGGAGTAGAGTATTTTCATTCTGTGTCCCTTCAGTGCCATTGTTCTCGTCATCCTCGTTATCAGGCGACTCTGGACTATCAGGATTACTGCTACTTCGCTTTGATCTGCTTTCCTCTTTTCAGCCCGATGTTCACTTACTGTTATATTTCCACTTGCTTTAAATTGCCCTTAAAAATCCAAAAGATATATAATATGGCCAATTGGGTGTATAGAGAGTATCTGCTCCTTGACCTGATCTCTCTTTTTGCGTTTTTCCGGAACTCACTTCTGTAGCAATCACGCATTCCCTTCCATTTTTTGCGCTTCTTTAACTGAAACAAAAAAGCAGATTTAGGATTTGTAAGCGTAAGCTTAAAAATATTTGTATTATTCCTGTATAGCGTTTTTCATTTCAAATACCTGGCTACTGGCGCATCCTTCAAAAGCTTATCGTTCGCTTTTAGAATTGGAGCCTCAACAGTAAGCAAAAATTGTCAGCGAAAATGTTGAAAGAACTGGAATGTGTTGCAGCTAATTCACATGCTTGTACATACGACAGACACGTTCCTGCACTAGTCGTGAGTTTTTCGAACTTTGGAATTTTCCAAATTGTATAGGATGCATAGATGTAAAATATGTCAAAATTATCTGCCCTTCACACTCTGGGACAATGTTTCACAACTACAAAAGGTTTTATTCAATAACTTCAAAAGGTGTATGTGACGCTTGATATCGATTTGATATGATCGATGTTGGAGGATTTGGAAAGCAGAACGATGGAGCAACATTTGCAGCTTCAGATATGTACTTACAGTTGAAAAATAACCAATTAATTATTCCAAATTAATGTTACTTACCAGCGACACAAGTTAACCCTAGAACTGGCGGTCATTTCATCCTGTAGTGTCAGGCTGTTTTGGAGCTTCGCGCAAGGTTTTTTTTTTAAAAATCATTAAAAACATAAAATAAAAGCAATATAAATAAAAGTATATATTTTTGTGTTCAGGATTAAACGTATATATATATATATATATATATATATTAAACACTATATTGTAAAATTAACCATAAAAAATTTTCTAATAAACACTTTTTTAATGAAATATAACGTTTACGAAAAATATTTCTTAAATTTTGGGGGGATCATACTTAGCAAATGAAGTTATAGTGAGAAATATTTAAAAGTGAGATAGCCATTCTGTGTCAAATTTTATATAGTTCAGAAAAACGTAAACATTATACACATTTAAGAAAGAATCATAAAGCTATAGAACAAAAAGCAGCGATGCGCACAAATTCTAAAAAATAGTCATTTAAAAAATATAACTGAAAAAACAATTTTTAAAAAACAACTAAAAGAATACCTATTAGAGGGTTGTTTTTATTCGGTTGGGGAGTTCCTAGCCTAAACTCTATTTTATTAATCATTTGTATTCTTTTATTATTTAATGTAAAATTAGTTCCTACTCAGCTTGACTTTCATACAAATATTGTATTTTTATACATGTTAATTATTGTATGTTAATTATTAATAATGTACTACTGACTTTTGTCATACATGTAATACATGTCTACGACAATAAAAAGATTGAAATTGAAATACGACACTAAAACACGCATAAAAACTATTAATATCCACAGCTCGGCACGAAAGTGATACCAAACGGCCGCGGCAACATGGCGGTCACAACAAACGGCGTCGCGTTTTCTTTTACGTTCAAAATAACAAGCTTGCTACGTCATAACCATAATACAAAGAGGAATAAAACTTATCTGTCCCCTAGCATTTTTCTTCCCGAATCCAATGGTGCGTGATTAAATCGATACGTTGCCGGAGTATATTGTAAAAAGTAACTATACTAGGGAATGTTTGACCGACAAAATGTTGTCGATTAACAGTTGGAGGGAAGTGCCTATGGGTTTTCTTGGTGACGAGGCTTATCCTCTATCCCTTTATTTATTAATACCCTACCCATGCGACAATCTAACAATGGAAAAAATCTCATACAATTATAGGCACTCACGGCGAAGAAAAACTCTACATTTCTAGTGCATATTTGGAGTTCTGCATTCCAAATGGAGAATGCTCTCAAGGAGTATTGAAACTAAACATGAAACTACCGATCACATAATTAAGGCTGAGTATGTTCTTCAAAACATAATAATTGACAAAGAAGGATTTGAAAGACATTTAAGTAATACCTGGTGACGACGCTGTAGCTCCCCAACAGGTACAAAGAAGAAGAGGCCGACAACAAGCTGCAGCAGTGATTTTGCGTGATACATTTAAGGCATACTTTCAGGAAAATTCTACTCTATTTTGGCAAGGCAATGAGCAATAATGTTATGTTTTGAGTGTATGATTATAAAGATTAACTTTAATCTCAATACATGACATGTTTGTGTTTCGTTCCAGTTGCTCAATTCTCCTATGCCTTGAATGCTGTCGAAAAATGGCATGAGTAGATCGGCTCTCTCTCCATCGTAGGGAGTAATGCTAGACAAGAATAGCTCAAATGATGGTCTACTTGCCGCTCCAATTGTCATATCCACAGCGAATTGTGATATCTCTGTCCTGTTTAGCATAGAATTGCCCGCGATGGTTTCGTCCAGGCAGTCCTGAAGAGACCTGACTTTAGTTGAAATGGCGTCAAAAGCTTCTTGGAACTCAACGGAGTTTCCTTCAAATGTTACATGATTATTGATTTTGGAACGTGCTACTTATGTGACATTCAATATACTAATCTTAGTAACCTAAGATTTAATTCAGGAAACTCTACAAAACTATACGGAGTTGAATTGAGACTATACGATTGAATTTACCACTTATTATAGCATAATACTATTTGTTCTTAAAAATCCCAAAATTTGTTCTAATAAAAAAATGAATTTTCCAATAACCAATCGATAATCTATCAATACCCAATCATTACCAATCTAATCATTCAATCATCATCGTTCGATGTTAGTGATTAGTAATCCATATACATGATATACAACTAATCAGTAGATTATCAATGTCTAATCAATTGACAATATCAATTTACACAGTAAGGTATAAACTAATGTAATGTAAAGATTTTATATAACACACTGGAATAGCTTTTAACTTGTGATATTACAAATTAATTTTAAAACATTGATATTTATCAATAACAGCAATTAATTATACCCAAAATATTATTTTTACCAAAGATGACACTTTTGTTTTAAAAAGTGCTTTGTGTTACAAAGATTTAATAATTAATTTTTATCTGGAAACATTGGCATTTCCTATTAAATATTATTTAATAAGTATTCTTATCCTAATTTTAAAAGAAGATATAGGTGCCCTGGAAGTGACGACCTGACATTAAAGTACACATTGTTACTCCATGTTATGCCTTGTCCACACCTAGCGAACGTTCGGTGAACATGTTCGTTGAACATGGTTGCAGTCGTGATCTGACAACGAACATTTTAAAAGTTCGTAGACATTTTGTTCGACGAACAAAAATTTTTTGTGTTTGGACGAACAAACTAGAGTTCGCTCTGAAAAGGCTCAGTCTAGCAGGAGTAGTGTGCAGTGATGGTTGACCGGATCTGGTGTATCGTCGTAAGCGACTAACATGTGTTGCGCGGCTTTCGTTGTGATCAACCAGCATCAACCCCTTCCTCGCAGGTGGTGGCAAAGACAACTATTACAGAGAAGGTATGAGTATAGTGGCCAAGATTTACGCTCAGATTTGACTTCTGGATGTTTATTTTTTACAAACTTTACTCGAGTTTCAAATGCTGATTTTGAAGCATTGGTTCTCATGATTGGGCCTAAGGTTGCAAGAGCAAATACTAACTTCCGCCAAGCAATAAGTGGTAACGACCGCTTAGCTGTTACTCTTCGTTTTTTAGCGACAGGAGATTCGTACCACTCTCTTATGTATTTGTTTAAATTATCAAAACAAGCAATATCCCTGATTGTCCCTGAAGTATGTGCTGCTCTAGTTGACTGCCTCAAACAGTACGTGCAGACACCTTCCAAAACTGAAGACTGGGAGAAGATAGCAAGCGGATATAAGGAAACTTGGCAGTTTAATCAGTGTCTTGGAGCTCTAGACGGAAAGCACATTAATTTACAAGCACCAGAAAATAGTGGATCTACGTTTTTTAATTATAAAAGTCAACACAGTATTGTACTGATGGCCCTAGTAGACTCCAACTATTCGTTTGTATACGTTAATGTAGGGTGTCAAGGCAGGATATCAGATGGGGGCGTATTTAAGAAACTGTGAACTTTGGAAAATTGTGGAAAACGGAACTGGTTTGCCCAAAGATAAACCATTACCCGGAAGAGTATTTGCTGTCCCCTATGTAATAGTTGCAGATGATGCTTTTTGCTTTACATCATCATATTTTAAAACCGTTCCCCGGACACCAAGAGAAAAAAAGTAAAAGAAGAGTAATTAACTATCGATTGTCTCGAGCTCGAAGGTGCTCTGAAAATGCGTTTGGTATTGTAAGTTCTGTCTTCAGGCTCTTAAGAAAACCTCTACTCTTGAATCCAGAAAAAAGTACCCTTGTTACTTGTGCTTGCATCTATTTGCACAACTTTTTTACGGCAGAGCAAGTGTTCAGTTAACATTTACACTCCTCCTGGTTCTTCAGACAGTGTTGCGCCTGATGGAAGTATTATTCCAGGACTATGGAGGAATGATACAGATGGACTACAGTCATACTACCCACTTCCTCGAATCGGAAGAAAATCAAGTGACTTTGCAAAGGCCGTGAGAGAAGAGTATGCTGAGTATTTTGTCTCAGATGGTGGCAGTGTTGCGTGGCAAAACGACTACACTTAAATTTGTGACAAGGCCTACAGTTTGCACAGACTATTATTAAAAACGTTTGAGTCAGATTAATCAAACTGTTTGTAAAATACTGTTGTAATCTAATTTTTAAATTTTTTTCGTATTTTTATAACTTTAAACTCATTTAATGTTTTCATTTTGTTTTTCTTTAAACACTGATTCAGTTATTGTGCTTTAATAAATAAATAATAATAAACAAACCAATGAATAAGTTATTATTATGTAGTATCTGTTTAGGAATAGGCTTAAGCAAATATTTAAAGGCAATTATTTTTTAACACCTTACCGTCAAAGCACAGTCAAGGTTGTTAGACACCCGATGGTCGTTTTGGAGATTACACCATTTTCGGGCACGCGCAGTGCACTAAACTAAAACAAGATCGACACGCAGCTAAAACGCTGACATGAGGTAGCGAATTTCCAAATGCTCTAAGACTTCAAATGTCATTAATTGAGGGTTGATTAAAGCTGTTGGTCCTAAAGTTTGAAAAATAGAGAAGTACCGTACTTTAAAAATTCTCATCCTAATACGCAAATATTATGTACTTATGACACTCTTCTCATGTCTGGGTAAAGTTAGCAAGTTAGTTAATCATTAAAATACATTTGGAAAAAGTCGTAATAGTGCATTTTGGAAAATGCTCATCCCTATATGCAATGATTCAGCGCTTATAAAACTGTATCTCTAAAGTAACTATAAAATTATGTAAACAAACTTACCAAATATGAAGTTGCTATCATGTTTCGAGGGTGCATCAGAAGGAAAAGTATAAATCCCCATGTTCAATGTCCATGAGACAATATTGTTCTGTGTTTAACGGCAAACAGTTTTTTCTAAATTTGAAAAGAACCGTTTGAGCTAAAAAGCTCAAAAGGGTATCAAAATTTTTCGTAATTTTTTTTCTTTCTGCCCATTAGAACCGAATTTGTGATTTCAAGCAATTTTGGTCCTTTTTTTTAAAAAAAAAAAAAAAAAACGATTTTTCAAAAACGAAAAATCCCCAAAAGGGGAGTTAGAGTGAGTCAATTTTTTTGGCCAACGAACTCATACAAGATATATTTTTTTACGTGTTTCTACCAAATTTGAAGAAAATTGGACAAAAAATGCGACCTGTATGGTGCATACACATATATATACAGTAGAGTCCCGCCGATCCGAACCCCGCCAATCCGAAAATCCGCCTAATCCGAACACGGCTAGGAGAAAATATAAAATTGCTAAAAAGGCAGGAAAATAAATTAAAACCAGTTATTATAGTAAAACGTAAGTTTTATTTCTCAAAGCATTTACTTACTGACATATAGAAACTGAAATTACATTTGAAACGTTAGATGATACATACATTGTACGGAATTTATACTGTTAATAAATGAAACATAGTACTGTACTGTACTGTATTTATAATGTACAAACCCCTACGCAAGGCTTAGCAAATAATTTGTACTTTAACTTGGACACAATAAGGGATAAAAACGTAAAACCAAACACTGCAAAACCCAACACTTTCTTAAGACCTAAAGTCAGTGATCTTCTTTTGACGCAACACACTAAAACGACTGGACGATGCAATGTTTCGCCAACGCCGAATGAACATTACGTCATTGGGAGTAGCAGCGGCATGTTGCTCGACGTAGCGTAGAGCGAGGTCAAAGGCACTTGCAGCTGCGCTGTGTGGAACAATATCGGTAGTTTGGGCGTCTCCCTCATCCTCACTGCTACATGAGTCATCAGCTGGGACTCCTTGCACCTGTGCCACGATGTCTTCGTCTGTGTACTCCTCGAAGCCTTTGTCATCTACAGCCGTCCACTCATCAACACACTCCTTCTCTACATTTTCGCATCCCGGTATTTTTTTACAAGAGAAAGAAGTTCGCATTCATTTACCGGTGGAACAACCTCTTCAACAAACTGCAGATCAGGCCAAAGATTTTTCCAAGATTTCTGCAGAGCTCCTACGCTTGTGTTCTCCCAAGCCTCTGCCACCCAGAAAATTACATCTTTGATCGTGATTTTCTTAAGCTTTTGGAGAATTGTGAGGTCTTCATTTTCCTCAAGCAGGCTTCGGAGCAGCTTTTTTCCGATAATTTTGCTTCAACGCTTGTAGAACTCCTTGGTCCATTGGTTGTATGATCGAAGTAACGTTCGGTGGTAGAAAAATGGCTTTTATATCACCAATAACCAGCTCTAAGTCATCCGGATGGGACGGAGCGTTATCTATGAGTAACAACGCTCTATCAGGCAGTCCATTTTCTTCATTGTAGGCTCTCACGTTGGGCACAAATTGTTTCTCAAACCATTCTTGAAACAAAGCACGATCCATCCAAGCTTTCTTTTGGTTTTTAAAGTAAACCGGCAGAGCGTTCATATTCATGTTTTTAAAACATCGAGGTTTTTTGGATTTACCGATAACCATCAAAGGTATCTTATTGGTGGCGGAAGCGTTGCTGCATGCTAATACGGTTAGTCGTTGCTTATCCATTTTAAATCCTGGAGCGGACTTTTCTTCTCTTGAAGCTAGGCTCTTTGTTGGCAACGCTTTGAAATTTAGCCCCGTTTCATCAGCGTTGTACACTTGCTGGGGTGAGTAGGAGGATGTAATTTCTTTGAACTCCTGAAGATACTCTGCGGCTGCGTTGCTGTCTGCAGACATATTTTCGCCAGTTACAGTCAGTTGCCTGATACCGTGCCTTTTTTTCCACCGATCTAAAAAACCGCAACTAGCCGAAAATGACGGATCGCCTCCCATAAGGATGTTTAGTAGAAGCGCCTTTTCTTTAATAAGAGGGCCGGTAATGGGAATGCCTTTTTGTCTCTCTTGAGAAAACCACAAGTAAAGTGCTTCATCGAGTTTGTCATACGATGACACAGTAGTAGTTTGACGTTTTTCTAGAGTGTTTTCACTTGTAACAGAGCAAAATTGTTCGATTTTTGCCCGCTTCTTTTTCCAGTCACTGATCGTCGCTTTACCGACACCAAATTCAATTGAAAGTTGAGTAGCACTTTCACCATTGTCTAGTCTTTTGAGAACTTCGAGTTTTTCTTTTAACGTACACGAGTTGTGTTTACGTTTACTAGCCATAATGATATCGGATATACGCACAGAGCAGAGCAAAGAACAAACAAAACTGCAAACCACAAACTACAGAATACACAGTAAGAGCACGTGCTGCGCGTATGGAAGATTGCACTAAACTGTCGTCTCGCCACTCGTCACCGGGGTGGGTGGTGGAGGGGATAGGGGTGAGGTAGTGGCAGTCCAATAGTTTTGCGCGCCACACTGTTTCAAGGTCACCGACCAACTCGCCCCGCCCACCACAGACAGGTGGCTTCTACTAGATTCATTACGCACAAACAATGGCACTCAGTTTCGACCACGCGATGTTACCGTACAAAGACAGGAAGCTGTAATATTATTATTACGTTTAATACGTACTTACTATTGTTTATTGCATTTGATTATTGTATGCATTTAATTGTTTTAAAACCACGTAAATTGCACTTGAAAGTTGATAAATGGTACTATTTAACAAAAATCCGCCTAGTCCAAATTTCCCGTCAATCCGAACAAGGTTCAGTCCCAATTAGTTCGGATTGGCGGGACTCTACTGTATATATATATATACAATTATTTGTTCACTTTTTAGGGCAACTAGTAATAATAATAATAGTAAATTAATCAACTGAGTACCCTTCACTTATTTATTTATTAAATGAAGGGTACTCAGTTGATTAATTTACTATTATTATTATATATATATATATATATATATATATATATATATATATATATATATATATATGAATGTTAAAAAAACCCTAAAATGAGTTGTAGGGGTCAGGATCGATACTCATTTGTTGGTCCCAGGTCAAAGTGCCGTAGTGATGACGGCTTGAATAGCTCATTTTTCCTATGGAAATTCGCTAAAAAGATGCAGAATACTGGCTATAGGCAAGCCTATCTTTTCTCATTAGACTAAGCAAAACTATTCTTTTAAGGCTTTCTGGTTTTAATGCTAAAACAACTTTTATGGGGTCAGATAAATAATAACTTCTTACCTTTTACTGAATGATCATGTACTAAGATATGTTTCAAAACACACTTGAAAACTAAAAATCTTAGGAATAAGAACCACACAACGTTTATAAATGAGAGAAATTGTCTGGTAAATCCAACAATGAAGTGCCCATCAGCAGTGACACATCAGTACTTCCGTGCTCCGGTGGATGAGAAGGTGCAGGTCTCTCTTGGGTTGTGTATGCGGTGAACTCGTTTTCCTTCTGCATTTCTTCCAACTCCTTCATTTCCACCTGGAATATCAAATTGTCTATGGCATTTTGTAATTTGCACAAACTCAGTGGGTTTTTTATCTTCCTCAGACGGTTGGCAACATTCTCACCATAAACAGCGTAATCATCCCTCAATGTTGGTTGTTGACTTTGCAAATCACTCAAGCAGCTTTTCATAATGTCATAAGCTTCGTTAACTTGATTTTTCTTTAAAACGTTTTGCTCTGCCACTTGCACTTAAACTTTCAAGTCCACTTCGTGATGTCCCGGGTGTACTATATCTTGATGGAGTCTTTACACTAGAAGAAGAAATACTGCTGGCTGTTTCTCGGCAAACGTTGTCAATGTCGTTGTCATCGATGTCACTGGAATCCATGTCGACTGCGGGGTCATTAGGCTCAGTCAAGTTTGAGAATGTTTCTCGGGGGGTACTGTTGTTTCCTGATAAAAACTGTAAGTATGGAAAACCCCACCAAGGCTTTTTCTTCTCACTTGTGCCCATTCCTGATTTCAGTATATTCGTTTTCTTCTCTCTTCTATACTGAGCTAAGATGCTGTCTATTTTCTTCTTAACTTCTTCTGCGTTGACACCTAACTCAGTAGCTATGGCGGCATACGCGTCTTTCCTCTTGAATTTATTTTTATACTCTTTGTCTGAGATATCCCACAACAACTTGTTTGATTCGTAAATTTGAATCAACATAACAATATTGTCCTGATTCCAGAAATCTTTACTCATCTTGAATGCACAAAAACAAAACAGTAATCCACACCAACTCACAACCAGCACTATGGAATACGTCCGCCTTCCACGCGTTACTGTCTCAGACTACCTGACTAACACAAACGTTCGCCAGTTGTTCGCTTCAAGAGCGAACATTGTCTCCGAACGAAGATGGCGCCGACTTTTGTTCGAGGACACGTCCACACTGCAGTTTGCCAAACATTCTCCCTCGAACACCTTAAATGTTCGGACGAACATCCACGAACTGTTCGGCCAAACTTGTTCGACTAACGTTTGTCCAGTGTGGACGAGGCTTTAGAGTAATTCAATTTAATTTACGTTACTCAATAATCAATCACAAAATAAGCAAAACATTGGGTTATCATCCAATGCTGCATTCTCTATTACACCACAGCACTTTTATTCTCTCTAATCTTTATGTCTTAATTATTAATGTAGAATAATTGGTAATAATCGTGTTAAAGTACAGCCAATGTTTCTTTATTCTATTTACGAAAAAAATATTTTAATTTCTGAATGTGAAGAAAGGCTCACCAAATATCACCGCAATTGCGACTGCCATAGTTACAAGAGGCTGTGGACAGATGATGGTTATTGTCAGTTTCAGTCGACTCGATCTCCAAAGCTCATCACTCCACGATGGCGGTTGCTCTGCTTCCGTCTCCTACCAGGCCGGTGACGTGACGAAGATGACAAGATCGCGTCGTCTCTTGGCGTCCTTTCTCGGCTTGGCGTTTTCACGTGTAGATTTCTTCATCCAATTTCATCGTTTTCTTGTTACTCTTTTTCTTCTAAAAGTTTACAAAATCCAACTTGAAAACACTTTTCCTAGCCGTTAACACTGTTTGAGTAATTTTGCTGTTCACGTGATCACTTTGGCGTCGGGAAATCAATCAACTATACAGTGTTCTTTAAAATGTTTTGATAACATTCCTGCAGAATCACATAAAGCCGTTTTAAAGGAATTTAACGCAATGGTATCAGTTGATATGCAGAATAGCTATTTGTGTGGTTTAATATCTGTTCTACCTTTTGCTCGCAGGCGGCCAAGGAATCCAGAAGGTGCCAGACAAAACAGAGCATCTTATAAGTACCGAGTCAGGGCTCATATTGACGGCACTGTGACGGAAATAGATGTTTGTCGCAAAGCTTTTATTTCTATACATGGTATTGGTAAAGGGAAGATCGAGTACCTCGTTTCTAACCTTGTGTCTACTGGGAATTCTCCTCTAGATAAAAGAGGAAAACATTATAACAGACCATGGAGACTTCCAGATGAAACTAAAGAAGCTGTTAGAGATCATATAAAGTCATTTAAATGTCGTGGAAGCCACTATGGATTAAAAGACTCTACGAAAATTTATTTACCTGAAGAGTTAAATTTTATGAAAATGTATAATATGTTTAAAGAGGACTACCCGACAATAAAAGTATCTGATCGAAGATACAGAGAAATCTTCAACACTGAATTTAACGTTTCGTTTGGGTACCCACGTACCGACACCTGCAGTCAGTGTGATGAATTTAGTGCAAAATTAAAAGCAGAAGAAATTTAAAGAAGTGAGTGCACTGATCCAAACGATATAATCAAAATTGATGCAGACATACAACGTTTACAAACTGAAAATCTTCTGCACAGGAAAAAAGCAAACCAGTTTTATGAGAATAAAAAAAGCTAGAAGTCCTGATGTGTTTTTTACGACATTATTCAAAAAAAAATTAAACTTAAAAGTCCAACTTGGTTTCCATTTGTTTCATTGGGTTTTGATATTAATACAAACTAAATTAGTAAAACTATCAAAACATCTATTTGTACTACAGTTTTGAAACCAATTATAGTTAGAGAAAAACTTTAAATGTAGAAAATGTTTATTTTTAAAGACCTTTCTAATTATGTACAACACAACCTAGGTTGCTATTTGATTTTTTTTAGATTGGGGTTGTTACGAAATGCGTACGCGTACGTGAGCGCACGTCACTAGGTTTTAAAAAAAATGCTGACGTGCGCTGGGGGCGCTCGTCCAGTTTATGTTGTATATTGTAATTTTAATTATTGACCAAATGCCACTAAACTTTGCATACTGTATCTAGACACTACTACTATTGATACAAAAAATCTTTTTTATTCTACGCTCAACATGTGATGACGTATATCAGCTGTTTTCAACCTCATTTACGTCCAATCATTCAGTGAGCGTCTTTGGTTGCTGTGGTAATACGTTGTTGCTAGGTTATGTTTTAATGGGAATTATTCATGCTTTTCTTTTGTTTATTTCAGTTTGCTTAAATCATTATTAGTTTTGTGATTATTTTAAATAGATTTGACCATGAGTAAAAGAGCAAGATCGCTTGTAAGCGAAAATACAATTGTAAATAGTATTGTACAAAGTGGTCTCGCTGTTGCTACTGAAGACGATCTTAGTGATCATTTTGTGGACAATATATCAGAAACTGATAGTGAATTAGGTTTAGGATTTGGTGACGATACGGACAATGATCCTGACTATGAGGCTTCAGGTATGTCATCTGATGAAAGTGATGCAATGTCAGCAATATCAGGTAGGACTGTTCCGTCTAGTAGTAGGTCTAATGTAGATGCAATAATTGATGAAGTAGCATCAAACTCACGCTTTCTCCACGTCGTATCTGACAATGATTCTGATAACGATGGAAATATTGATAATGTATTAAATGGACTGTATTAAATGAAAATAATGATAATGCTTCTCAGACTTTTGTTTTCAGTGAAGTAACTGGTCCAAAACATTGTCCACCCCACGATGCCCCTCCAATATCATATTTCAATTCATTTTTTAATGTAGGCCTTCTTACTCAGTTCGTAAATATGACAAATAAATATGCCAGAGAGTATATAAGATCACACACTCATAACATGTCACCTGAATCTAGGGCCCGTGATTGAAAGAACGTAACTATACAAGAAATGAAAGCATTTATTGCTAATCTCTTGAATATGGGTAAAAATGTAAAAAAAAACCCACAATCGAATCATACTGGTCCACAACTCGCCATATGAACACAAATTGGTTTGGTAAAATGTTTTGCCGGAATCGATTCCAATGCTTGTTACAATTTTTTCATGTAGCGGATAATGATTTACTTTCTAAACCTGGACAACCTGGCTACGACCCATGTGGCAAGTTCAATTTTGTTGTAGAACATGCTAACCGGGTATTCAGAACATATTATACTGCACACCGTGAGGTGTCAATAGATGAGAGTCTTGTGGGCACAAAATGCCACTCCCAAATCCAATATCCCCCAAAAACACCACCATCGTTGGGGAATCAAACTATGGATGCTCTGTGACTCGGTCAGCAATTACTGTCTGGCTTTTGTATGCTATAGAGGTAGTAGAGACACTGAGAGTAACTTAGGACTTCCCTACAATGTTGTGAAAAATCTTTTGGATATTGGTCAATATTATCAAAAAGGTTACCATCTATTCGTTGATAATTTCTTTATGAGCATTCCACTGGCAAAATATCTGTCTGAGAACCTAACTTACATCACTGGGACAATTAGAAGAAACCGCAAAGGTATACCACAAGAGCTAAAAAATAAATTTGCAGTTGAACAAAGGACTTATATGCGTAATGATAACTTACTAATGTTAGGATACCGTGAGAAAAAAAACCCAAAAAGACCCTGTCTTATTACTGTCGACTAAACATAAAGCTGAAAGTGTGGAATGTAGAAGTAAAAGGAATCCTGACAAACTAAACAAGAAACCAACAATAATACATGATTATAATAAATTTATGGGAGGTATTGACAGTTCGGACCAAATGCTGTATTGCTACTTATATGAACGCCGGACTGTCAAATACTGGAAAAAAGTGGTATTCAACATACTTGGCCGAATGATTCTGAACGCATATATATTATACAAGGAAAACACAGCTGGCAAACAACTAAGTAGACTGCAGTTTACTTCATCTATTATAGAAACCCTAACTGATGAATGGTTTCAACACAAACAAATCCTTCAAGTGAGCGCGGAAGATGTGCCCCAAAATTTTGAATTTGGGATGGAATATTTACCTGGTTGAATGTTGAAGAACTGCAGTATATGCAGCATTCTTAGTACAAGTACTGGGGGGACAAGAAAACGTACAAGAACAATTTGTATGAAGTGCAAGAAGGGGATTCATACTTTGTACTTCGGCAAACATAGCCTAAGTGTTAAAAAATTTTAAATTACGTACCCTATATTGTAAATAATTAATTTTAATTTTATGTAACCTTCTTTATTTATTATTTTAACAAACAATTTATACATTGGGCTAAACAACACGTCTAAATAAAGTGATTTTGAATGAAACTGACCAAAATATGTCTTATTGAATTTTACTGTAAAATGTGGACTTTATAAGGTTTTCGATAAAATGCTGTAACTTCTCTATTGTTCAAGGTAAGTTCTTCAAATTTGGTGTGTGTGTTAAAAATTAAATATAGTACAATTGCCAGTAACTACTTTTTAGTTAAGGCTAATAATAAAGTTACTTTTATATGTTCAAACCCATTTGTTTATACGTATTTGTTTTTTTTAGTTTTTGTTTTTTACAAATATAAATTATATACATTTGTAAAAAGTTTGATACTCCTTTTTGTTTTTAAATACTCCACATTATTACGTAAAAAAACAACACCTAAATGGATAAATTCCTTCAATAAATAAAAAAGTTATACATTTTCAAAAAATAGTTGTCAAATTATGGAAAAAGGGCCTGGCATTCTTCGCATGTACTTTTTGAAAACAGGCGGGCATTTTTCGCATGGTCACTGAAATAATTTCTGGCATTAAAAGGGTTAAACATGTTCCGGAAAGTGTGACAGAACTCCGTATTTTTTTCGGATAATTGCGCTGGTCAAAATAAGAACCAGACATTGACTAGGTTTTTCTTATTTTTAACTGACAGTAAAAGGTTCTTAAAAATTCAGCACTTTTATCCTGTCAGAGGTCACAGTTTCCTTCCTTGTGACAGAGAGTTCGGCTTAATCAAAAGGATGCTTCATAAGCATGACAGAATATTCAGTATGTATGAAATCATTGAGGTAATAATAAAAAGTGCCAAACCTGGAAAGTTTCTTGTGAAGGAGGCGAGAGCTTCAGAGATTTCTAACTTCAAATCTTGGTGGATAAAGTATTACAAAAATACTCCAGTTTCAGAGGAAACAAAAAAGAAACCAAGCAAAGAAAAAGTCAAATTTGGGATCAGTAAGCCGTTTCACTTTGTATTTGAATCTGCTTTAAAAGGCTACGTAAAGGCATACACCACCATTAACCCGCCGTTAGTCCCCCTGTGAGAATAATTCTCACATTTTCGTATTTTTCAGCAGGCTGCGCATTCTATTGGTCATAGGTTCAAATCGTTCTAGGAGTTCCTCACTCTGTACACTAGGAGCGCTATGGTAGCTCAAACAAAACTTTATTGGATGCCGGTTGTCTGGTAGAGGGGGGTAGACCTGCCCATGTCGCGTCAGTGAGGAGAATCTTCTACTCGGGACTAGTCGCGTCACTGTTGTTGTGAGTTTTATCCTCTACACCCGACTAACCGCGTGACATTTTTATTTTATTTTTTTGGTTTAAGTGACATTATTTTACTTGCTTGATTTACATTAGTTTTTACATTAGATATAAGTTTTCAATATGGATCAAGACAGTCAGTTGTTGAGTTGGTTGAACAATACAGACGATGCTGATGATTCAGAGGACTCTGATGGACCCAGTGAACATGACGATGATGATCGTCACTCAGAAGTATCTTGCTCTGATGTAGAAAACTCAGATGAGGTTGATAATGATGTTTATATGGTTCCTGATATACCTGTTTCAACACCTGAACCAAATCAAGGGATCTTTTCCGTGATGTGTCAGCAATTTCTATTTATTGTCTATGAGGCAAAACTGAGTGGAATTCACTTTGTAATGGAAGAATAGGTATTTTTTAGATAATACAAACTGCCGACAGTAGTTATAACCGGTTGGACTTTGCCCGTCTGGACAAGATAACGAGGCGGCGCGATAACGGAGCCACGGTAGCGGTGCAGTCAGTTCCTGCTCTTGCCTGTGCGTGTATTGTTGTCCTGTTTAGTCGTCTTAGTGTGTTTAATGCTGTGTAATGAATTTTATCCAGTTGGTTGAAAGTTGTAAAAATGAAGAAGACGCTGTGTCGTTTTTCCAGAAAAAAGGATTGTTACACAATCCACGTAAATGTGCGAACGGACATGAAATGAAATTATATTTACAAAATCGATTCCGTTGGGTTTGTAATAAAACAACGTGCCGCGAGTACAAACAATTGCGTCAAGACACATATTTCACCGGCTCAAAGTTACCTTTTCGAACAGTTCTGTTTTTCATATATTGTTGGTCACAAGAATTGACGTCGACAAAATTCTGCGAAAAAGAACTTGGTATAAATCATGGAACTGCGGTGGACTGGAACAATTACATGCGTGAAGTGACCGCGAGTCACTTGGTACAAAACCCTATTGTAATTGGCGGACCTGGCCTGACGGTTGAAATTGACGAAAGTTTATTTGCTCGCCGGAAAAATAACGTCGGTCGTGTTATTCCAGAACAGTGGGTTTTCGGTGGAATCTGTAGAGAAACTAAAGAATGTTTCTTGGTTGCCGTCGAAAATAGATCAGCCACACAATTAATTCCAATAATTAAAAACTACATTCGAAGTGGAACGACAATCATTTCAGACGAATGGAAATCATATAAACAATTGTACAAACACGGTTATGAACATTTTACTGTTACTCATAAATACAATTTTGTTGATCCGGAGACAGGTGCTCACACACAAACGGTTGAAAGTAACTGGCGGCTTGCAAAACATCGGAATAAAGTTCAGTGCGGTACGCGGCGCTCTATGATTGACTCATATTTGTGTGAATTTTTGTGGCGTCGCCGAAATCGTGATAAAGACTTATTTGAACAAATTATTAGTGATATTGTCGCCTACTGGCCTCCAGAATAAAGGTATGTGGTATTTTGTTTTATTACAAAGACATAGAAATAATTTTTAGAAATTGCTGACACATAACGGAAAAGATCCAAATCAAGATTGTGGCACTTTTATTGCCATTGATGAACAATTTGGTTTACAAAATGATCTGCTACCCATAAATCATGTTGAGCCTTTACAGCCAGTTAGCTTCCAGAATGATATTCATGATTTGGAAACCAATGAGTATACTGTTCTTGAACCAGGGCCTCCTTCCTCATGTCAAAGTGAGCTAACTGGGAGTAACCAAATTGGAATTGGTAGGCCTAGTGATTTTTCGAGCTCGAGGGCGAGGTGTTGCTCGTGGACGAGTAACTAAGAGACGTGACCATGCTCCTGTTCGGTCACATGGCACAAGAGGTCGGACTGCTGTGCGAGGCCCTGGTGCTGTACGACGAGATACTCGTGGTCGAGGAAGTAGTAGCAGTCAACCTGTCAGTCGTGAATGCCCTCAGAATTGTTACATTGGGAAAAAAACTAACGTCATTTGGAATAAGTTTCATACCTCGAACACTACCAAAGCTCGCCCTCAAAACATCGTGACGAAATTACCTGGAGTGACAGGAGTAGCCCGTGAGTGTAAAACTATAGTAGATTGTTGGAAACTTTTTTTCCCTGATTCTATGTTGCAGGATATTGTGAAATATACTAATCAAAAGCTTTCCAAAATGAGTCAAAAATATACTCGAGGAGAACAAGACTGCCGACTTACAGATGTGACAGAAATATCTGCTTTTTTCGGGCTCTTATATATATTAGGGGTCAAAAAAAACAACCATATTCATTTGGATGAACTCTGGACAGTTGATGGAACAGCGCCAGAAATTTCCATTGCTACTATGTCACAGAGAAGATTCCGTTTGCTATCACAGGCCCTAAGATTTGATGATGGAAATACTCGTGCTGCAAGGAAAAAGTTAGATAACTTAGCACCGATTCGAGAGTTATTTGATTCATTTGTAAAAACTTGTGGAGAAAGCTACAGTGTTGGCGAGAATGTTACTATCGACGAAATGATGGAGCCGTTTCGGGGCCGTTGCAAATTTCGTATTTACATGAAAAGTAAGCCCTGCAAATACGGTATAAAAATTTATGCAACCGTTGACTCCGCAACTTTTTACACAGCTTACATCGAGATCTACCCCGGCAAGCAGCCCAAGGACAGTCCTTTTACAATGGACAATGATGCAGCAAGTGTGGTGAAACGTTGCATTTCTATAATAAATAAAACAGGACGAAATGTAACAATGGATAATTTTTTCACGTCAGTACCTCTGGCAAATGACCTTTACGTCAACCACAGACTAACAGTAGTAGGAACGTTACGTAAAGACAAACGTGAAATTCCTGCAGAACTACTTGATGTTACTGGAAGGCGTAACTGCTCTTCTATTTTTGCTTTTTCCAGGCCACCAAATTACTGTTCAATGGTATCGTATAAGCCTAGCACTAAAAATAATAAGCTAGTTCTTCTTTTGTCCACGCTTCATGATGATGACAAAATTGATGAAAAAAGTGGAAATGACATGAAACCCGAAATAATCACATATTATAATGCAACTAAAGGTGGAGTAGATGTGGTAGACCGGCTGAAGACAGAATACTGTGTATCTAGAATTAGCAGAAGATGGCCGTTTACGGTTTTCAATGGACTTTTGAATGTTGGTGCTGTCAATGCGTGTATAATTTTCAAAGCAAACACGAACTCTGAAATGGCAAGAAGACAATTTCTTATGGAACTCGGTAAGGATTTGATCAAAAATCTTCTTTTGAGAAGAGTTGAAATAAAAACACTGTCGATCCCAACGAGACAAAAAATTAAAAACTGTCTTGGTAAACATGAAGAAGCCAATATTAGGAACCCAGCTGAACACACTTGTGCACAGGAACCTGGGAAACCCCCGAAATGTGCCTATTGCCCAAGAAGAAAAAACCGTTATACGAAGAATACTTGCGGAGAGTGTCAAGCACCCATTTGTAAAGAACATGTTGCTACCACTGTCTTAGTGTGCTCAGAATGTGCCAACAAAGAAGACTAAGTACGAAGTTAAGTGTTCTGGAAGAAAGAAAACAAAGACTTTTTCATATAACAGTAGGTATATCATTATTTCACTTACAAAAAAAAAACTTAACTAAACTCATGTTTAATATGGCTAACTTTTATTTTATGTATTAATAAACTCTCCCTTAACTGTAAATGTGTTTTTACTCTACCTTGTTTAGCTTAAATATTATACTAGGGGTTGTATTAAATGCACTTACATTTACAAACGACTAAAAAATTAAGAAAACAAAGGTTTTTGACAATAATAGCATGAGTGAATCAACCTTTTTTTGTGTAAAAAGTGACTTTATTATGTTTATTATTTAAATATTAAGTAATAATGTTAGTTTTGTTAACAATATAGAGAATATTAAACAAAGTATTTGAAAAAACAGGGTGTGAGAAAAATTCTCCACAGCCGACTAACGGCGTTACAAAGCTTTACGGGACTAACGGCGGGTTAATGGTTTCCATTGCCACACCTTTTTCATGCCTTTAACAAACACAGTGATTACTGGTCCCAGCGAACTTACTTACCCAGAGGGAAAAGTGCCTATAAAAATATCGAAACTCCCAGATTTAAGAAAAGTCATTCAGTATGTACCTCATGAGAACAGACAATTTTATAATGATATTTTAGAATGGCCTGTAATGGAAAATCTTAGTATGCAAGAAGATGAGTAATACGTATCAACAAAAACCTACAATAGGACACAAATTTAGTTTCTTTTCTATGATAAGGAGTTTTACAAAATTGTTTAAGTAACATAATTTAACATAAGATTAGGCCTATACCAATAACACTGTACTCATTGTAGTTTGAAACTAAATGTATTTTTTTATGAATTATGAGTGTTAACAGTATTTTTCCATGTTAAATATTGAAAATTTGTTAAAAGTGCATAAGTCACACATTTTTTAAAATTCATAAAAATTTGAAATTGTTATATTGGGATGTTAAACATAAGGCAGAAAATTTAATGCATATTTATTTAGGAATTTTTAAATCTGCTATATGACATTTAATCGGTTTTATCAAGTTTTCAGAAAGTTTACTTTTCGTGACTGATGCCCTTTTAACAAATACCGAGTTGTGTCACAACTTTTTCTTTAATTATGACGACAATCTGCTTCATTTCTCCCTCATTTTGAATTCTATCTTCGGTTTGTTGGATTGTTCATCGTTGTTACTTTCCAACTATGTAGTCAGAATTTAGCATCTCATCGCAAATTCGTTGTTTGTGTTGCAGTTGCACTATGGAGTCAAGGGGGCGGGTATTCCTAGAGGAAAACGTAGAAAAGAAGAAGAAGAGTAAAAAGATTATATCCAGCCCTTCAATGTGGAAGCGATGTGTTGCTAAGGAGCAAAGAAATAAAGGAAACTGTTACACAAATAATAATTTCAAAGATCCAAAAGAAGTAAGAAAACGAGACATACAACCCCCGTGTTCGGACAAGTGTAAACTTAAGTGCACCACAAAAATTAGCAATGAGTCTAGAAAAGACTTGTTCAGTAGATTTTGGAACTTAGGTAACTTGCAGTCGCAACGAATATATTTCCCAAAATGATGAACGAAAAGAAACCTCAGTATCGTTATCAAAGGGAAGGCAGTAATCGCAGCCATAATAAGGCGGGCGCACATTGAGACGCAGTCGGGGCAGAGCAGAGCAGTACGGTGTTGCACAGGTCTGCCCCGCACTTGTGGCTGTGACACAGAAACTGTGTAGCTGGAGCACTCCTGACTTGAGTTATTTTGTTGGTGTACTACTATTTGTCAATATGGAGGAAAAATTGATCGAGTTAGTGCGTAATCATCCAGTGTTGTATGATACCAGTAATTTTAATTACATGAAGACAAAGTACAAGCAAGAAATATGGAAGAAAATAGGAAGGGAGCTCAAATTAGTGGATGGTAAGTTACAAATTTAAAACAATCTTGTTTATTAATAACTTATTTTATTTTGCACTAGTTTTACAGCGAAATCAAAATTGTCCTTGGGAAACCCTTTCTTCTTGCCAAGACACGCTTCCACCCGTGTTAAAGTATTGAGTAAATTTCTTTCTGATTGCAAAAGCCGCTTGTACACACCTTGTTTGGTTCCTTCTAACTGGAATCAGTTGTTCTGTTGGCAAACTCTCAATATCCTCATCCTCTTCATTTTCGCAGTTTACTGAAGCATGTCTGCGCAAATAGTTGTGCATAATGCAATCTTCTTTAACGACATCAACAACGGTTGTAACTTTAATCTCAAATGGTCTTTGGAAAACGTGGAAGCGTGAGGCTAGGATGCCAAATGCACATTCTACAGTTTGTCTTGCTCTATAATTAATTAAAAACTTTATTTTCGATTGTTTATGACTTTTTCTCGGGTACGGTCTCGTCAAGTTGGCCAACAGTGGGAATGCCTCATCCCCTACAAATACGTAGGGCAATGTATGTTGAAAAGAAGGTAGCTGAGAAGGGGAGGTAAGTTGTAGATTCCCCATAACCATGTTCTTTTCCAATTCACAACTTGAAAAAATACTTTCATCGCTAAATCTTCCCATGGATCCTACATCATCGAAAGTAATTTTTTGTTTGCATCTACAGCTGACAATAAGACAATGGAGAAGTCGTGTTTGTAGTTGAAGTATGATTATCCAGATTTATTAGGATTCATAATAACGACATGCTTGCCATCTATTGCTCCTACACAATGTGGAAAATTCCACCTTGAATCAAAGTAGTTGGAGATCGACTTCCACATGTCTTCTGTTGGCTGTGGTAAATAAATCTGTTGCATAGCTTTCCATATTGCGACCGAAACCTCACTCACTATCTTAGCTACTGTTCTGTCTCCCATGCGAAAAGAGTAGCCTAAGCTTTTATAACTATCCCCAGAGGCCAGATACCTAAAACAAACTAAAAATAAAAAAATTAAAAAAATTAAACTTAGAGAAGCATTTAACATTTTTTAAAGTTTTTTTTATTTGAATTAGCAATATAACATCTAAATAAGTGTGTAGCATGTGTAAAACTACTTAGGCAACAATAAAATAATGCACATTAGTGAAGATAAAATTTTCACAAATTAAATTAATAAATTACCACTATCCCATAACTGAATATATTTTTATAGTTATGTAAGAAAATTAAAGAAATTACAAATTTGTTTATTTTTATAGGAAACAATAGCCTACTTGTGTTCTAAAGTAAAATTAAATATATTGAGTTGTACTACTTTATTTCAGTTGGTGCAGACTATGCAACTATTCATTTGTATTGATCAACCCCTGTACCAACTGAAGCTATCGTTTATTTTCAGATTCCGGAGAAGACGCCAAATCTGCCTGGAAGAAGCTAAGAAACAACCACAGAGAGGCTCTGCGACGCCGTAAGCGTATGAAAAAAAGTGGTGCAGCAGGAGCAGACATCAAACCATGGAAGTTCGAAGCCCAAATGGAATTTTTGTTCCAGTTCATGGTAAACGAAAATCGTGGGAAAAATTTTACCAGCGACGACAACAATTCTGAGGTTGAGAAATTGACAGAACAACTACTGGATGAGGAGGCTGTAGACAACCCCGATGAACAGGATGTTGGCGAATTTGATGGTCTCATAAGACAAAACGAAGCTGATGTGGGAGAAGATACTACAACTAATGAGCCTACAAACGTGCCATTGGTAAAACCACCATCTTCAACCAATAAGCCTACACTCACCATTGGAAAAACCTCCATCTCCAACTAATAAGCCAACAAACGCGCCATCGGAAAAATCACCATCGGCAAAGAAACCCAGGACAATAAAAAAGGAGAAATCGACAGTTTAATTGTTAAGTCGTTTGAACTGCGTGAACAAAGACAACAAGAACGGGATCGGGAAAGGAAAGCAATGGCAGCAAAAATCGCTCCGCCGAACGATGATCTTTATTTGTTTTTTATGTCAATGTATGAGTTGACAAAAAAATGCCTCCTTCTTCACAACACATCGTAAGAAGTAACGTTTTTCTGCGGTTTCTCAAGAAGAAGCACGTTTACTCAACATCCAGTTAAACCCGATTGCTCCACCAGCGCCCCAACAACAGTCTTATATTCCTAGTGGACACAATAGTCAGCCTCAGCCAGGAAATGACCAACAGCTCAACTGGTGGTGGTCACAAGCCACGTCTCCAAGTACCACTACCTATAACTCATCAATGGAAACTACCAGTTTCAACTAATTACAGTAGTAACGTTTCACTTTAGTGTAGTTTAAAGTCTATGTAAAGAGCAAGTTTTGTTTTTACTTCAAAATGTTTTCAGTATTACACGTCATTTACTAACCATAAAAAATGTCATGTTAAATAAGTCTTCTTAAGTTGGTTATTTCAGATCGTTCTGTTGAAAAACTGTATTAATAAATTTTAAACATACCTTAAAACTGTGAGTTTTTATCCAGTTCCCACGGGCTTTTGGACGTTACATCCGTCTGAGGATATTAACGGCCTAATCAACCGGTGTACTTCTTCAAACGCTTCTCTGCTAAGACGACAAAAGTTTTTAAACTGTTCTGGTAATAGTTCTTTTATCGTTGCAAATGCTCCATGTGTGTTCCTTTTTTTCAAGTAAGTACTTCTCCTCGACCGTAACAGTAAAAATGAATCAAACTCATTATCCGAATCTGATTCTGAGCTTAAATCAAGGAATCTTGAAAACATTGTCACAAACACAAAACACCAAAGTAGATCCGCCTGCGTCGAACCGCAGAACGAGACTGTCTCCCAATATGCGTTATAAACTGTGCGCCACGTTTCTGCCCTGCGCACCCGTGTCGCACAGCTGAACGTGTGCCCGACTAAGGCATTCCATTTGATTGTAGAAGTCAATAAAATACGTGTGTGTAAACATTTTTTAAATCAACTCTGAATATCAATGACATGCCGATTCGGACAGTTATAAGTAAAGATGGGTTCCTTGAAGAAGAAAAAAGAGGAAAGCATAACGATCATAAGCAGGTGGATCCTAATATTAACCCATTGGCCTACTCACGTATATACCACGTGCAGTGATGCACGGACCGAACCTGGACTCACGTGCGCAGCACGATCTAGTGGCGTTGCGATGTACTATTTCAAGTATTTATAGTTTTTCCCGTTAGATGGTATGCCAATGCGCTTTCTGCAGATCTTTTGAGTTGTTGGTGAGTTAAGGTGTGCCAACTATGGCAGAAAAATATTACTTTTTTCAATAATTGTTATCTATTACCAGTGCTTATTTTGTGTTGATACTAGGATTATGTTATGTCTAAAATTACGGATAGCACTCCTGACAATATTATTGAAAGTTTATTACAGTAGTTTTATAAAATCCATTTAAATTTTTATTTGTGATATTCGGTAAAATTTTGTTTTTTTGCAAGGCTAAAGGCTAGTCTGCAAAAAAGAAACAACGTCGTTTGTCGTTTGTTTTGTGAAGTCACATGTACGTGTTTCGTAAATAGTATTACAATTTTTCGTCCTCGCATATGTAGTTTCTGAAGTAGATAGATGGTTAGACTCTAGTGATAGTGATTTTGAAGAACAAACTATTGTAAGTCCACACGATGCGTTAAGTACACGATTCTAGTGATGACGACCTAGGAGCCGTGTATGAAGATGTGAATGAGGGACATGATTCCATGGAAGATTTGCCGGTCGACGAGGATAGTAGTACGGTTGATGTCGCTATACCGTCTACTAGCTCTGAAATACCGAGAATTTACAATCGTAAAGGCATAGTAATTCACATATAAATGCAAACTCGGACAATTCTCTGCCTAAAAAGAAGAAAAACAAAATTTTGTGATAGTGATTGGACTAAACTTTAGTGGTAGTCCGGGTGTAAATGCTTTATACCTGCGAAAATTGGGAAACAACCCAACAGAACTGGATACGTTTTATCAGTTTTTCGGAGATGAACTGTGGAATATGATATGCATTGAAACTAATGACTATGCAAGAAAAAAATTCAAGATAACCGAAGAAAGGCTTAGAAAAGTGATGGAAAATGGCAAGACGTCACTGTTGACGAACTCAAGGCATATTTCGGAATGTATGTCCTAATGGGTCAAGTCGAAAAACCTAGCTTACAACAATATTGGTCACACCGGAAAATTCTAGAAACTGCAATTTTCAACCAAGTGATGAGTTTTGAGCGATTCACAGCCATATCTAGATTTTTGCACTTTTATGACGAAGAAGGAGAACATGACATTGCAGACAAGCTAAAAAAGGTGAGGCCTATATTGAGGTACCTAGACAAATTTTTTTACAAATTTATGAACGGGAACAAAACATTGCTCTCGATGAAACCCTTCTAAAAATTAGATCAAGGTTAGGCATTATTCAGTTTAACCCAAAGAAAAGAGCATGTTTTGGTGTAAAAATGTATAAAGTGAGTGAATCTTCTTCAGGGTACTGTTTTATCTTCAAAGTGTATGTCGGCAGTGATAAAACTGAACAACTGCTTGCAAGTGAGTTATGGACCTTATAGAATCTTTTTTTCGGAAATGGGCATGTGTTTCTGGATAATTGGTATTCTTCACCATTGCTGTACACCAAATTATTGGACAACAATGTTTATGCTGTAGGAACTGCACTTGTGTCTAGAAAATGCATGCCTCAAGTCTTTCAAGATACTAAGCTGGAAAAAGGTGATGCTATTCGAAGATCGGGAAAACATCTTTTAGCCATCAAGTGGAAAGACAGGAAAGACGTACACTGCTTTCAACTCTTCACAAAGGGATCGAAATGGAAATTGATGAGATTACAAGAGGAAACACTCGAGAGATCGTGAGAAGGCCGAGAAGTGTTATTGAATATAACAGAGGTATTCTCGGCGTTGACCGACAGGACCAAGTGTTGGTCCTTTATGCGTAGGAAGTCCTAGCTTTCCCATTATTCGTAGGAGTGTGAAAGCATATAAAAATATTTTTTTTTCTATTTTGTTGATGTGGCTATGTTCAATGCGTTCTGCATTTTTAGAGAAGTAACTGGCAAAGGAAAAATGGATTTAACTGACTTTAGACTAAATTTGGTTGAAGGACGGTGACGAAAATTATTTGGTTCAGGAATCTGAAGATGACTTTTTTGGGGGAAAGATGGAAGCGTATGGTGCAGAAAGGAGCCACCCAAGCAGCGCAGAACACTTCAACACAACATTTTGAGGGGACCATTACCCTGGCCTACTGCAAGAGCAAGAGCCTTAGGTAACAATCCGACTGAACTACAGGTATGGGAGTGTTTTATTTGTCAATCATATTATAGATGAAATAATATTGCACACAAATTCTAAAATACGAAGAGTTCGAAATTCTTTTGATGAGCAAACAAATACTAGCCAGTATAAAGATGTTGATAACATAGAATTAAAAGCTTTATTAGGGCTCATAATCCTAAACTCAGTGCTGCGATTTTCACATAAAAAGGTAGATTCTATGTTTGATAAAGGAATTATCAATAGACCAGTATTCAGAGCAACCATGCCGAAAAAAAGGTTTGAGGTTTTATTAGCCTGTCTACGCTTTGACAATGCAAGGACGAGGGACCAACGGAAAAGGACTGATCCTGCAGCACCTATTAGTGAAATATTTGAACATTTTATTGATAACTGCAAAACTTTGTTCTCACCTGGAGCCAACGTTACAGTCGATGAAATATTTATTCCTTTTCGAGGTGGCTGTAAATTCCGAGTCTACATGCCCAAAAAACCAAAAAAGTATGGGCTTAAAATTATGTCTTTGACAGATTCTAGTTCATCGTACTTGGCGAACGCATACATAACGATACCAGGCTCACCGACCACAATAGACATTGTGGCAACGGCGGAGACCTTGGTTGAGCGACTTCTACCTGCCGACGACCCAGCGGGGGACACCCCATGGCAAGCCGGCATCAGAGCGCGAAGCCACTATGGATCGAATGGCCCTAACACTCCACCTTTCACAGAAGCAGAACTTAAAAACGCGCTATGGACAATGACGAGGCGTAAAGCCCCAGGACTGGACCAGCTCACGGTAGAACTCTACCGCGCAGCCTGGCCAGTCCTTGGGGAACAGATATTAAAAGTTACAAACAGGATGCTAGCGACAGGCACCTTCCCTGATCTGTGGAATGAAGGTGACCTCAGGCTCCTACTCAAAGGACCTGATCAGGATCCCTCGGATCCAAAGTCGTACAGACCGTTAGCGCTACTTCCTGTTATGGCTAAAATGGCGGAAAAACTAATAGCCGGACGTCTTACGTCCTGGCTAGATGAACTTCCTGAACAACTACGCCTTTCTGAAAGGCAGTTTGGCTTCCGGGTTGGAGTGGGGACGCAGAGCGCACTCCGTAGCGTGATCTCTCACGTTCGAGAATCACGTGAAAGATACGTCTTGGCGGTCTACCTCAACATCTCCGAGGCCTTGGATCTTTTCCGTTATGTGTCAGCAATTTCTATTTATTGTCTATGAGGCAAAACTGAGTGGAATTCACTTTGTAATGGAAGAATAGGTATTTTTTAGATAATACAAACTGCCGACAGTAGTTATAACCGGTTGGACTTTGCCCGTCTGGACAAGATAACGAGGCGGCGCGATAACGGAGCCACGGTAGCGGTGCAGTCAGTTCCTGCTCTTGCCTGTGCGTGTATTGTTGTCCTGTTTAGTCGTCTTAGTGTGTTTAATGCTGTGTAATGAATTTTATCCAGTTGGTTGAAAGTTGTAAAAATGAAGAAGACGCTGTGTCGTTTTTCCAGAAAAAAGGATTGTTACACAATCCACGTAAATGTGCGAACGGACATGAAATGAAATTATATTTACAAAATCGATTCCGTTGGGTTTGTAATAAAACAACGTGCCGCGAGTACAAACAATTGCGTCAAGACACATATTTCACCGGCTCAAAGTTACCTTTTCGAACAGTTCTGTTTTTCATATATTGTTGGTCACAAGAATTGACGTCGACAAAATTCTGCGAAAAAGAACTTGGTATAAATCATGGAACTGCGGTGGACTGGAACAATTACATGCGTGAAGTGACCGCGAGTCACTTGGTACAAAACCCTATTGTAATTGGCGGACCTGGCCTGACGGTTGAAATTGACGAAAGTTTATTTGCTCGCCGGAAAAATAACGTCGGTCGTGTTATTCCAGAACAGTGGGTTTTCGGTGGAATCTGTAGAGAAACTAAAGAATGTTTCTTGGTTGCCGTCGAAAATAGATCAGCCACACAATTAATTCCAATAATTAAAAACTACATTCGAAGTGGAACGACAATCATTTCAGACGAATGGAAATCATATAAACAATTGTACAAACACGGTTATGAACATTTTACTGTTACTCATAAATACAATTTTGTTGATCCGGAG
The DNA here is from genome assembly GCF_021130785.1 of Homalodisca vitripennis. Lineage (NCBI taxonomy): Eukaryota > Metazoa > Arthropoda > Insecta > Hemiptera > Cicadellidae > Homalodisca > Homalodisca vitripennis. The sequence continues at coordinate 36,966 of NW_025778096.1, forward strand.
ACAGGTGCTCACACACAAACGGTTGAAAGTAACTGGCGGCTTGCAAAACATCGGAATAAAGTTCAGTGCGGTACGCGGCGCTCTATGATTGACTCATATTTGTGTGAATTTTTGTGGCGTCGCCGAAATCGTGATAAAGACTTATTTGAACAAATTATTAGTGATATTGTCGCCTACTGGCCTCCAGAATAAAGGTATGTGGTATTTGTTTTATTACAAAGACATAGAAATAATTTTTAGAAATTGCTGACACATAACGGAAAAGATCCAAATCAAGATTGTGGCACTTTTATTGCCATTGATGAACAATTTGGTTTACAAAATGATCTGCTACCCATAAATCATGTTGAGCCTTTACAGCCAGTTAGCTTCCAGAATGATATTCATGATTTGGAAACCAATGAGTATACTGTTCTTGAACCAGGGCCTCCTTCCTCATGTCAAAGTGAGCTAACTGGGAGTAAACCAAATTGGAATTGGTAGGCCTAGTGATTTTTCGAGCTCGAGGGCGAGGTGTTGCTCGTGGACGAGTAACTAAGAGACGTGACCATGCTCCTGTTCGGTCACATGGCACAAGAGGTCGGACTGCTGTGCGAGGCCCTGGTGCTGTACGACGAGATACTCGTGGTCGAGGAAGTAGTAGCAGTCAACCTGTCAGTCGTGAATGCCCTCAGAATTGTTACATTGGGAAAAAAACTAACGTCATTTGGAATAAGTTTCATACCTCGAACACTACCAAAAGCTCGCCCTCAAAACATCGTGACGAAATTACCTGGAGTGACAGGAGTAGCCCGTGAGTGTAAAACTATAGTAGATTGTTGGAAACTTTTTTTCCCTGATTCTATGTTGCAGGATATTGTGAAATATACTAATCAAAAGCTTTCCAAAATGAGTCAAAAATATACTCGAGGAGAACAAGACTGCCGACTTACAGATGTGACAGAAATATCTGCTTTTTTCGGGCTCTTATATATATTAGGGGTCAAAAAAAACAACCATATTCATTTGGATGAACTCTGGACAGTTGATGGAACAGCGCCAGAAATTTCCATTGCTACTATGTCACAGAGAAGATTCCGTTTGCTATCACAGGCCCTAAGATTACTTCTGATAGAAGGCCGGTCACGAGCAGAACTGGAGAATAGAGTAAACGCAGCCATGCACACCGTCTTGGATTGGGGCGGGCGCATTAACCTAACCTTTGCGCCAGCAAAGACAAAAATGTGTATGCTGAAAGGACGACTCGATCCTGAGCGCCCACCCCGCATCCGTGCGGGGCCCGCCAGAGTAGAGCAGGTCAGCGTGAACATGTACCTGGGACTGCACGTAGGCGAGCGACTCCACTTCGGACATCATTGTCAGGAGATCGGAGAGCAGCAAAGACAGTTTTAGCGAAACTGTCACACGCGACAAAGGCTAGTTGGGGCCAGCGAGGACAGAATAAGATAGAGTGGCTGTGTATATTACGCGCGGTGAGCCGACTGCTGGCGGGTAGACGGACCAAGATGGCGGCCCTATCTATAGTGGTGAGTCACCCTACTGCCGCGCGTCACAACCACGTTGTAGCACATCTCCGCTAGCAGTACCACGCTGACACTGTTAAGCTATGGTGTTTTTGTGTAGCTTTTGACTGTTCTAACAGCACTGATAAGAAGAGAAATATCAGTGGTATTACTTTTCATAAGTAAGTATTGTTTATGTTCCTATTTGTTTTAAATTTAAAATAACAGTACTAATCCCAATAATAAAAATACGAAAGTGCCTTTATTTGTTTTGTTTTTATGCGTAAACTATTGAACCGATTGTCCTGAAATTTGATATGGACATTCTTATGGTCCCTGGGATGAATATATAGGCCTATTCTTATTTCAAAAATCCGTCGAACTGCCCCACTGGTTTGTTAAGCAGTTAAAAATCCCACTGTGTCCTCTAAAAGTTGAAATATTAATCGAAAGAGCCTGTCAAATGTATTCAACTGATTTGTATAAACATTCTATTATGACAACACAACCATATGTTTAGTTAATTTAACCACTATTTTAAATTTGTTTTTATTTATAGTGTGTAAATTATCTAATGAGTAAACATTAGTTACACGCAGTTTTATAGATTTCAGCGATTAGGTAAGTACTATACCTTAACATTCCCAGCCCCACGTGAACATTAACATTAGGGATATTTACTCTTGTGGTATAGTAACGTAGACACCTGGGGCTGAAAGTGTTAAAAATCTACCCTAGAAAATGTCCTAACACGTGATCAAAGACGAAGACTCCCGTTGAAGAAGTCGGCAACGACTATGATAGATAGAAATTCGCTGGACGACTGTGCTTTTGAACTAATGTACCAGTTCCAGCTCTAAGTGTTCTAATATATTAAACACATTTTTCGGTTTATAAAGAAACAAACACGCAAATAGCACCATTGTTAATGTACTTTTAACTGTATTTTTTGAAAATATGAAGTATTATATATAAAAGACAAAGTTACTATTTAACTTTACTATAAATTTAAAGACTGTATAGACACAAAAACTAAAGAAATTTAAATAGTAAATAATAGAATCATATTTGTTATTTGAAAGATTAAAACTCTTATTATGAAATTCAATACATTATTATTCTATGTAATTAAATTTCAAAATCTTGACAAAATTCAATAAATTTCTTAATGTGTGGAGAGCAACAACAGTTGATTATATTTATGGATTTAAAATAAATGTGTTATTTTCATACATTATCGGCATAATAAAATTACGCCTCTAAAGTTTACAATCAACGTATTACGAAAATGGTAACTATTTCGTGGACTACCAACCATTTCACTTCTCAAAAGTACTGATGGACTCAAAAATTAAAATAATTACGTTTATGGCAGTTTTGTTTCAAAAGGTTCATATTTTTGTTTATTACAAAAAGTATAAAAATTTAATTTGTGTTTAAATTCATAAAATCAATTTTATTATTATTTACAAGATAGTTAAAGGACAATATTTAAGTACGATACTTTGCATTTACTAGCAATTTAAGTCCGATACTTTTCCTAACATGAAATTTTGTCAATAGATCTTATATCAAACTCAGGCATTGTCTCTTGTATTAAATCGTTTATAAGAAATATCTTATCGTTGAAAAATTAGGCTATTTTGAAGTATATTATTAAGCATGAAGTTTGCCTTTAAGATTTATAAAATGCATATTTATGTTATATCTTACGTACAAGAAGTGAATAGTTATTTTCACCCCAGATTTCCGAAGAATGAAGAAATGCGGAGAAAATGGGCTAACGCTACCAAAAGAAAGGACTGGGAACCAAGTAAATGGAGTTACCTTTGCTCATTACACTTCAGAAAGGAATACTTGGACAGGACGTCTTTATCATGTGTAAGGGTGGTACTGTGGGCGTCCCACGTCCTGGCCCCTGGGCGGGACCGTTGAACAGCCGTGTATTGAGGCGGTAGTAGTAAGATTATGAAGGCGTTCATTTTACCGCAATAACAAACTATTGAAAAATATTGATAATACATTTTAACACAAACAAATGTGTTAAATATTTATTTTTCAATAAACGGCACAAAGAGAGCTGTTTTTTATAAGAATTATGGCATAATGACACTTATAGACGTAATATAACAAGTTTCATAGGTAGTTGTAAACATTTACGTTTGTGTGTAAAACGCTTGTCTGGTAACTTGTTTTTCATTAAATCTTTGTCTTACTGTAATTAAATATTTTATTTATATTAATCGTAGATTTTTTTTAGTCTTTCTTTAACTAATAAATATATTTCATGCTGTCTAGGCCGGTAATTACTGTGTTTTTTTATCATTGAATAGTTCTGAAACATTTCGATGATAGTTTTTTCGTCAGAATGTCTCATCAAAAAAAGATCTCTTGGAAAATCATCAAATCCGTCATTGAAAAAAGTGTACGATGACAGACTCAAAGCTTTCGCTATAACACTGCATTTTTTGTCCCTGAAAGCATACTGTTTTGTACAAAAAAATGTTTGACACTGCCTTGCCACATCCCAGAACTTTGCACCGATGGTATGCAACTGTACAAGGGGAACCAGGTTTTTCAAAAGAAGTATTTAGAGCACTAAAAGAGTTCTCAACGAAATCCGAGAAGCCATCGATATGTTCATTGATGTTTGATTCCGTGGAAATCCGCAAACATTTGGAGTGGGACGGCAAACAGTTTTACGGAACTGTGAATGTTGGGGCTCCTATAGACGACGACTCTGTTCCTTTGGCACAGGAGGCACTTGTCTTTCACTTAGTGTTTATCAACTCATCATGGAAAATTCCTGTAGGATACTTCTTTGTGGCAGGCCTAAACGGAGAACAGTTGCATGGTTTAGTTAAGCAATGTATACATCTTTTACACGAATCCGGCATAACTGTGGCATCTTTAACAGGTTGACTGCCATGAGTACCATAAATGGTACTCAGTAGTTTACACCGTGGGGCCGTGAGTACCATATTTGATACTCAACATTCTGAAAATTCAGTTTTATTTTTGTTTGTTTTTTCGAAACAATAATTAAATTAAATGTTTTTTCAGAAGGGTGTTTCTTATAAAAACATGTGTTTAAGCTTTTTATGACTTTAGCGAGTAATTTTATGTTTCAGTCATGTGACAGTTGGCAGCACTTGTTTGTTGTTTATTTTTCAGTTGAATGGATTTGTTGGTTATGGTCACTTGTTGACAGTGCATTAGTGCAACTTAAAAAATGGATAATGAGAATGACGGATATATTTTACAACTATTAGATGAAAGTTTCAGAAGTTCTGAGGCAGGAAATGTTTCGTATGATAGTGACAATTTCATTGAAGTTTTTGATGACGATTCAGATGCCGATCCAGATTTTGTGTTTAGTTGCAATGAAACCAGTGACAGTGATATTGACTACGTTGAACCAGCCCCAAGTACCAGTACTGGAGTATCACGGAAACGTAAGCTTATAACAAGTACACCTAAGAAAAATCATGTAACACACAAAAAAATATGTCTAAACAATAATAAGCAAGTAGCTACAAAATCTCAAGTTCAGGCTAAAGCTAGCATTCAGATGGAACCTGAACAGCCTATTGTTGATGGGAATGACGTAGATCAAGACAATCCTAATAGGTCTCATAATCAACCTACTTGTTTGAACATTGGGCAAACATGGAAACCAGTTGACACAGTTTTCAATATATACCCATTCAATCTTGAAGGCGATGAAGTTGGAATTAACCCTGACATAATTGACACCATGACAAATTTAGCTCCTATAGATTTCTACCAACTATTTTTAGATGATGAAGTACTATCTTTATTAGTAACTGAAAACTAATAGATATGCTGAACAATGTTTGACAGCTCAGCAAAATACAAACACAGGCATCAGTCCCCATTCTCGGCTAGGTAAGTGGAAAAATTGTACTGCCGAAGAAATGAAGAATTTCTTAGGTATAATTATGTTGATGGGCCTTCAAAATTTCCCAAGTATTTCTGAATATTGGCGTCAAGATGATTTGTACGTGTCACACATTCCAAAAATTATGTCACGAAATAGATTTGAGCTCTTGCTGAGAATGTTTCACTGTGCAGACAACGAACAAGAGCACGAGGGTGATAGGCTATATAAAATTTCAAACCTTGTGGCAATATTGAATGAAAAATTCAAATACTATGTAAAACCTAAAGATCAAATATGTATTGATGAATCAGTTGTACCTTTTTTAGGTCGATTGTTTTTTCGACAATATTTGAAAAATAAAAGGCATCGTTAAAAAAAAAATCGTAAAAGTATTCAAATTGTGTGTGGATGGTGGTTACACATGTACTTACAAAGTATATGCTGGAAAAGAAAAGGAGCCTGAGCAAGAAGTTTCAGCCAAAGCTGTATTAGAATTAAAGTCCAGACTATATGGACGCAAAATGCGTCGCGCTGTTTTTGCGTCAACGCCCCGCTGGCCAGACTATACGAGCGCAGAAACCGCCACGTTGCTTCCCAGATCACTTTATTCCAAGTTGCCAATATGGATGCAGTGCAGATCGGTGCTGTAGGGTTTCAGTGTCTACTAGAGATGTATTTGGAAAAGACCAAAAGGCAGGATAGACGTTGGGGTACCCATCCCGTTCTAAGCAGCAGATTGACAACAGGTGCGTTTCATTTGATGTTTGAGAAGCACAGACAATATGAAGACAAATTTTACCAATATTACAGGATGTCTGTTAGCTCATTTGATGAACTTTTACATCTTGTCAGTGACGGTCTGATGAAGAAAGATACCAACATGAAAAGGAGTATTGAGCCAGCTGAAAGACTTGCTATAACCATCAGGTAAGCCGTTTATGGGTTAAATCGAAGGGTAGATCCATGTCAAGTGTTCCAGCAGTGGTTGCTTGACATTTTCAGAAACATTAATATTTGGTAGATCCATTTTGAAATGGGGACCCTATTTGTTTTGCCCGCTAGCTGTTTTCGCCTTTGCAAGCATCCCCCCAAATATAAGGAACTGACCTACCAAATAAAATTTTTTCTGAGATTATCAAGCAACCAATATTGTTTTCCTGGACCTTGGGATGGATTGACCCTGAAGTGGTTTTAAACATTTAGTGTATATTATTATTTTTTTCCTTCTAGAATAATGTTTGTTTGAAGTAAGGGTTATATAAAAAAACGCAAAAACAGTTCTGGAATATGTATTAGTTTTAGTTTAATGATTCTTTTAACATAGTATTATAAATATTTCTATCAGGTGTACAATATGTAACATTGGATATTGATAAAAAATACAAATAAGAGCCTCGTTCAGTTTAAATTGCAGTCAGACACTTACAAACACAATAGGTACGTTGTAATCATTTTGTGATACATTATAATCACTAGGTTAACATATTTTGGTAAACTTAATGTAACTGATTTTTATGTATTGATTACGGAACAACATTAAATTTCATTTACCTCAAATTGCTCTGAAAGTTAGCAGACCAATTTTGACCGAGTTATAAAATACAACCTTTTTCTATATATTTGTAATGAAGGAACAATGTAAGCCTATAACATTTTCCAATAGTTATATTAGGTTAGTCTTTTGTAAACAGATAACCTACAAACAATAGTAAACTAACCACATATTACAAAATATGAACTACTATTAAGTAAGTAAAGAATTGTATGACCAAGAAGTTTCAGTTCTGCACAAACACACTGGGAAGTTAATTACAAAATTGTCATTATTCCACAGTTAATCGGAATACTACTTCTTACTACTTCTTCTTACTAGAAGATGGTTCAATTCCCGGGTTCACGGAAAAATGTACAAATTCTGATATGTTAAATGGTTGGTTTTGAGTGTTGTCACTGGAAGTGGCATTAGAGCATTCGGTGTTTTCGTCATAGTCACCGATTATTGATGGTGTGGTCGGAGTCGGAGTTGTGTATGGTGAATTTAGGCCCGAGAACATTAATGGTGACGCAGATGTGTAGTCCATCATTTGGGTACGCACTGGCACTGGTTCCTGAACTCGTGTTTGGTTCATAATAGCATTTCGGAACACTTCAGTTAGTTGCATCCTAACATCAAAGGCAGCAAGTGGTGGTAGGCTGTCCATAACAGGAAGAAAGGACATTAAAAATGCCTTGTTCCCAGATTTATCTGAGCTGTTAGCTGAGGAAGTGTTCGCTCTTTGAATGGCGATGCTTTCTTGCATCAATGATGTAATGTTTTTTGAAGCTGATGTCAAAGTTCTCTCAATATTAGTTCTTTTTGACACACGTTCTTGTCTCTTCTGACGTTCAACTAGTGACGAATTTGAAACGCTGTCAGCACGGTCATTGTCATCTGCATTAGTTTGTTTCTACTGTTTCTACTGCTTCTTGTTCAGATATAATGTGTTCAAGGGGTGGAATATTTGATACGTTCTTGTCATTGGGCTTCATGTAAGGTGTCAAAAAAGACAGTTGGTCAAAGAAAATGTATTTCTTTTTTTTTTGTTGCTGGAGCTCCAGTCTCATTTTTCTTTAAAATACGTAGTTCCCGAACGAAATTGTCACGCAAAGTCTTCCATTTTTTCATCATATCTTTGCCTAAAACAAACGGAGCACTTTTAGAATCATATAACTGTATACTTGTCACAGGTTTAAAGCAGGTAATTATAATATAACATTTCTTGTTTGATTATAGTGTATTAGGGACATATTAGGGTCATTCCTTGTAAAATCATCAGAGTGGGGTTTCTTGACTGTTTTATTTTATTTTAATATTTTTATCACGACTTCTACCGCACTTCAGGAGATCAACACAATTAAAGAAAAGATTATACTATACTAAAAGGTTATACTAAAATCCCCTTCTGTTCTGACGTTATTTTACAAGAATTAAGTAAATTGTTTTATAATGTAAGACTTAAAAGCGTGTAAATCTACACATCTACAAAGACGGCAGTATCAATGTCTTATATTAGATAGTTATATTATGTTTCGCTTATATTTACGTTATATATTTTAGGTATTTGGGCTGTGGAATGAACTTCAGTGACCTTGAATTCGAATATCAAGTATCAAGAAAAACAATACGTCTCGTTGTTGAGGAGACCTGTGAAACAATTTCGGGAAAACTGCAGTCAACTGAAATGCCAATCCCTACAAGTGATGAATGGCTTTTGAAGGCAACGGAATATGAGAAGTTAACCAACTTCCCAAATTGTGTTGGTGCCATTGACGGCAAACACGTGCGGATACAATGTCCACCAAGTTCAGGTTCACTATACTACAACTTCAGGAAGTATTTTTCACTTGTATTGTTTGCAGTCAGCGACGCACAGTGCAACTTCACTGCAATAGATGTTGGTGCATATGGCCGGGAGGGCGATTCCACAATCTTCAAAAACTCAAACTTTTACAAAAGACTGAATGCCGGCCAACTGAACCTCCCAACAGAGAAACCGCTTTCACCAGAAGGCCCCACAGTACCTTTCGTATTTCTTGGCGATGAAGCTTTTGGTTTAACTACACGTGTGATGCGCCCTTACCCACAGAAGAAACTCACAAAAGAGAGAAGTGTATATAACTATAGGCACTGCAGAGCCAGACGTACAGTTGAATGCGCATTTGGAATTATGAGCAACAAATGGCGAGTAATGCATTCCTGTATCCTGGTGAACCCGATCTTTGCAACGAAAATCATTCAGTCTTGCTGTGTATTGCATAATTATGTAAAAAGGCGGGATGGTTACATTTTTGAAGAATCGCTTACATGTGACATGGATTGCTTGGTCGGAGCAGCAGTAGGAAGTGGTCGTAGTAACGGACTTGTAGTAAGGGACTTGTTCTGTGAGTATTTCAATGGACCAGGAGCCTTAAACTGGCAAAATCAATATGCCTAAGCACAATCACTTGAAAAAGTAGGACTTAGTAAAAGGAGAAAAAGTAAACTTAGAAAAAGTATAACAATATTATTTTCCTATGTAATAAATTTTAAAATAAAAAGTTTTGTAATTGACTACTTTGAATACATCCTGTTATGTTATTGTAGCTCCTCTCAAATTAGACCTTTGTATCATAATCTAGTGTCAGTTCTATAAACAGTATTGATCAACTCGTGAATAGGTTTAGTGAAGGTTGGCAAGGAAGAACAGTGACCTTGGACGACTCATAGCGCAGAAATAGACTTTTCACCCCTCCCCTTTCTACCAACCTACCGCCGGCGCGACGGCGACGCCGGCGCCGGTGCCGTCTGGGCTAGCCATGCGTCGTAACTTCGATATCTACAGCAGTAGATTTTTAAGTGCCAAAAACTGTGATCATGTACGCAATGGCACAATTAAATTACTAATGTTCTTTACAATACGTTACAAATAACATACGTTTAACATACATTTCAATATTTAAACCTTTTACGTCAAATAACCACACAATTAAACAAATAACCATATAATCAAACCGTAATTTAAGGAAAGAGATGATTTCAAAACGGTGTTAAGTTATTATCACAACAAAGTTGTAATTTCATTTTTGTCTTAATATACTTCCCATATTTATGTACGGTACTATTATTAATTATTGTCTTCGTTACTATTATAAAACAACAAAGATAGTTAGTTGTACTTGGTGCTTAGAAAAAATATGTTTACATCATTACACCTTTGTTTATAAATATATCAAACTTAGTTACCTGCTTCGTCCTTCATTTGGGGAGTCATTTCCTCCCAGTTGTCGTGCACAGCTGCTCCTACCTCCATCCAGCACTGAGCTTTAACATTTCTGTTTGAATATTCTTTTGACTGGACGTCATAAAGTGGAGGTCGCTTCTCTACTTCTAAGATGAACTTCTCAGTATCAAACATGTTGATGACTCTCACACAGAAGCACAATAACTACTCACTCAAGACTGCGACTGCGGGCCACGCATCTAGCGTCCGTATAGTCCGGCCCTAGCGTTGCGCAGCGCTATCTACGTCGCGCTGCTAACGTTTTTCCAGGGCTGGTCGCGTAAAAATGCGTCGACGCCGAGTTGGAGGGCAGCGTGCCGCGTAGACTGCGCTCGTATAGTCGCTCAAATTGACTTGCATTGCCATCCAAAATTAAAAATAGCGCAGCGTATTTAACGCGACGCATTTAGCGTCCGTATAGTACCAGCCTAACACGTTCAATGCGGTTGCGGTAGATCTACTGCACGGCTGCCTCGCGCCAGGCGCGCATGACGTAGATCTACTGCACAGCGCCATTGTTTAGAAACCCAGTCAGTGTGCTCTCAGCACTCGTCGTGTATGGTTGTCCGTTTTGCCGCTCGTGGGGATATACTTTTCCCGCGTTTTTGTGGTCGCCGTTTCTCAGTTAGCGTTTTGTGGTTAGTTTTTTAGACTACTTCAAATTTTACCGTTTTTGTTGTGTGTTTAGTGTTATTCTTATAATACAATAGACATGGATTTGCCTCCTGGAACTAGTGGAATCCAGAATAGACGTCAGTTTGTGGCTAATAGTGATTCTGATTATGAAGACGACCCTGGTGTCCCTGGTTATGCTCCGGACCTCGACGATGAACAATACGAGACTGATGAGTCAGAGGTCGAAGACCCAGACTATGATGTAAGACCACCACAATGGAGTCCTCAAACTATAGGTATGAAAGATGTACCGAAAATGAAAGGCATCAAGAATATTTGAAACTCTTATTAAATGAGGTGATGAACAGGCAGACGAGGCTCAAAAGGCTGTGAGAAACAAGAAGGACTAAACAGCAGCCAGTGAATGTTATAAAGAAGAAAGTACAAGTAAGTAGAAGTTATACTCGTTATAGTTTCATATTTCAATACAAATATAAGAATGTAGATAGATGTTGGTCAAATATTACAATCCACTTTTTTTAGTACAGTACCTTTTATATTAATATAAAGTTTTGAATAGAATATTTTCTTATTATGTTGCAATTTCCAATAGGTATTAAATTATTTTTCTTTCAAGAAAAGAAAATGTAATTCAACATACTGTTTTATTGAATAAGTTTATAAGTTTAATAGTAATTAATATCGATTGATTTGTTTTATTTTAGAAAAATTTACTTAAAACCTTAGTTAGAGCAGAAAATGAAGGGCATCAAGAATATTTGAAACTCTTATCAAATGAGGTGATGAACAGGCAGACGAGGCTCAAAAGACTGTGAGAAACAAGAAGGACTAAACAGCAGCCAGTGAATGTTATAAAGAAGAAAGTACGAGGAAGTAAAATTTATACTCGTTATAGTTTTGTATTTCAATACAAATATAAGAATGTAGATAGATGTTGGTCAAATATTACAATCCACTTTTTTTAGTACTTTACCTTTTATATTAATATAAGGTTTTGAATAGAATATTTTCTTGTTGTGTTGCAATTTCCAGTAGGTATTAAATTGTTTTTCTTTCAAGAAAAGAAAATGTAATTCAACATACTGTTTTATTGAATAAGTTTATAAGTTTAATAGTAATTAATATTGATTGATTTGTTTTATTTTAGAAAAATTTACTTAAAACCTTAGTTAGAGCAGAAAACGAAGGGCATCAAGAATATTTGAAACTCTTATTAAATGAGGTGATGAACAGGCAGACGAGGCTCAAAAGGCTGTGAGAAACAAGAAGGACTAAACAGCAGCCAGTGAATGTTATAAAGAAGAAAGTACGACAGCAGCCAGTGAATGTTATAAAGAAGAAAGTACGAGGAAGTAAAATTTATACCCGTTATAGTTTCGTATTTCAATACAAATATAAGAATGTAGATAGATGTTGGTCAAATATTACAATCCACTTTTTTTAGTACGGTACCTTTTATATTAATATAAAGTTTTGAATAGAATATTTTCTTATTGTGTTGCAATTTCCAGTAGGTATTAAATTATTTTTCTTTCAAGAAAAGAAAATGTAATTCAACATACTGTTTTATTGAATAAGTTTAATAGTAATTAATATTGATTGATTTGTTTTATTTTAGAAAAATTTACTTAAAACCTTAGTTAGAGCAGAAAATGAAGGGCATCAAGAATATTTGAAACTCTTATTAAATGAGGTGATGAACAGGCAGACGAGGCTCAAAAGGCTGCGAGAAACAAGAAGAAGGACTAAACAGCAGCCAGTGAATGTTATAAAAGAAGAAAGTACGACAGCAGCAAGTAAATGTTATAAAGGAGAAAGGACGAGTAAGTAGAAGTTATACTCGTTATAGTTTCGTATTTCAATACAAATATAATATATAGATGTTGGTCAAATATTACAATCCACTTTTTTTAGTACAGTACCTTTTATATTAATATAAAGTTTTGAATAGAATATTTTCTTATTATGTTGCAATTTCCAGTAGGTATTAAATTATTTTTCTTTGATGAAAAGAAAATGTAATTCAACATAATGTTTTATTGAATAAGTTTTAACACGTTAGCTGCCATGGAGGTCAGATCTGACCGGCAGTAAACTAGCCCTAAATGCCACGCTCATATTACTGCCCAACCCCGAAATTGCCAAGTTTCTAAAATTATTTTATTCATTAACTCGAATTGTTTTGTTAGTTAAAATTCATTTTCTGTCAAAACTGCATTGAAATCTCTTGAATATAATGCAATTTGAGCGTCGGCCATATCTGGCCGGCACAACATTTTTCGTTGTGATTTTTCATTAAAAATAACACTGCCGCCCAGATCTGGCCGGCACTATATTGCTCACTGTTGCGACTATTTTGTGCGCCGATGTTGGTATCAGTTAGGGCTGCCGTCTGCCACTGTCAGCGCTGTCAGCCACTGTCCTGCGCAGTAACCATTGCTCGTCCGTGCATTCCACTGCGTTCCCGCCATAGTGTATTGTATCTTCTAATAACCTATTGTGCGTGCGTAATCTTTTCTTTTAACCTAGTTTGAACGAAACTAAACTTGTGTAAACGATTTCATTATGAGTAGTAGAGACGTAAATGAAGAACAAATTCAAAGACTTTTGGACTGTCCAATGTCCAGTGAACCAGACCCTCAACATGAAATTGAGGAAAACATAGGTTCAAGTGTTGACGACACGGATGAAGATCCGGACTTTTTGCCAAGTGAATCGGATCATGACAGTAGTGATGATGAAGGCGAGGCTACAATGGAAATAGAGACAAATGATATGAACGGTGGCGATTCTGGTGAAAATGACGGAGAAGTGATGATGGATGAATGGACTGAATTTAAAGGTAGGCAACAAGAATTTCTTTTCACTTCTACTTCTGAGTACCATTTAAATATTGCCAATGATGCTAAACCTGTAGACTATTACTTAGCTTTCATTACTGACGACATTATACAAATGATGGTCGTAGAGACTAATAGAAATGCCAGTAAAGTATTGCGAGAAACGAGGTTGAACCGAAGTAGTAGACTTAATAAATGGGCTCCCACAGATGATGTAGAAATGTGGAAGTTTATTGGTATCCTCATATGGATGGGCTTGTCTAATCATCCCCGCATAACAGACTACTGGTCTGGCAACATTTTGTATAAGAATACTGTTGCTTCTCAAGTTATGAGCCGAAACCGTTTCCAGCTAATGCTACGCTTTTGGCATTTTAACGATCATGCTGCTGAGGAACGTGATGGGCGTATCGCAAAGATTTTGCCCCTAATTTCTAAGATGAACGACATTTTTTTGAACAAGAAATCTGCTGGCCAAGATCTCGTAATAGACGAGAGCATGATTCCCTTTAGGGGCAGACTGTCATTTCGACAGTACATACCCAACAAGGCCCACAAATATGGCCTAAAGATTTTCAAACTTTGTGACCAGCAAGGGTATACCTATTGTATAAAAGTTTACATGGGTAAAGGGACCATCCAGAATGAAAATAATGAATTAGTTTTCAACCTCAGTGGTCATGGAACTCATGGAACATAACTTGGATAAGGGACACATCTTATATGTAGATAATTACTACACATCAGTGCAACTTGCCAAAAATCTTTTAGCTAGAAGAACCCACCTTGTTGGTACTGTGAGAGCAAACAGGAAAGGTCTCCCTGCCGATGTTATGAAGGCACAAATAAAAAAAGGAGAAATGAAAGCCCTTGAAAATGAAGATGGTATTGTAGTTACCAAATGGAAGGACAAGAGAGAAGTGCGAATGTTGTCCACCAAACATGAAGTAGAGTACGTTCTCACAGGAAAAATAGACAAAAAAGGCAATGACATTTTTAAGCCATTAGTGATAGTTGAGTACAACAAGGGAAAGATGGGCATCGATGTGTCTGACCAACTCTCATCTTATAGCACTGGTGTTCGAAAGTCAAGAAGATGGTACCATAAAGCAGCAGAAGAAATAGTTCTTGGAACCGCTGTTGTAAACTCTTGGCTGGCCTACACTAATGCTGTGAAAGCAAGACCTACAGCAGGCGGACATCAGAAAAAGCACTGCATGTCAATTACAACTTTTAAAGAAAATCTGGCTGTTTCACTTATGGGTCCTAGATAATAACACTATTACTCCTGTAAAAGGTACAGGGCACCATTATCTGACTATATCTCAAAACTTTACTGGAGAGGGAAAGGGTAGACACAGGGTCAGAAGGTACTGCAAAATGTGTTACAAAAAAGCTGTACAAGTAAGTGGACGTGATGTGGCCAACAAACTGGGCAAAGTGAACACATTTTGTGAGCAGTGTCCTGAGAAGCCATACTTATGTAAAGACTGTTTTCGTGAAGTTCACAAATAACATGTTTTATAACAAAGTGTCATGTAATTATTATCAATATTGCAAATTTTTTACAATTTTATTTTATTTCACAACTAAATATTTTACAAGGAAATGTACTTTATTGAAAAAAATGATAGTTAGGTTTAATATGTCTGATTTATGTAAAAATTAAACCAAACATTTGTAAATCATTGGCTGTACCTTTATTCAATCCTTGAACAATCACTCCATCACGTAAAATGTGTTTCTAACAAGAATTTAATTCATTTTGTAAGTATCAAAATGATCGATATTACGTAATAAATACTGCCGGCCATTTCTGGCCGACACAATACCATGACAACAAGTCAATATTTGAGTATTAATTTCCCGCGCTAAAGTAAGTAGACAACAACGGGAGTCGTTTTGTAGGTAAATAGCGATATTCAAGATCGCTAGAAGTTCAACAAATTGACTGTAGACCGCAGCACATAGTAAAAAAACATAACCTAACATAACCCTGCTTTTTGATGTTGCCGGTCAGATATGGCCGACAGAAAGTCTTACCATTATATACGGTGCCGGCCAGATCTGACCTACATGGCATTTGAGAGAAGTTTCAAAAATACCTTTGGCAGCTAACGTGTTAAAGTTTTAATATTAATTAATATTGATTGATTTGTTTTATTTTAGAAAAATTTACTTAAAACCTTAGTTCGAGCAGAAAATGAAAGGCATCAAGAATATTTGAAACTCTTATTAAATGAGGTGATGAACAGGCAGACGAGGCTCAAAAGGCTGTGAGAAACAAGAAGGACTAAACAGCAGCCAGTGAATGTTATAAAGAAGAAAGTACGAGTAAGTAGAAGTTATACTCGTTATAGTTTCATATTTCAATACAAATATAAGAATGTAGATAGATGTGGTCAAATATTACAATCCACTTTTTTTAGTACAGTACCTTTTATATTAATATAAAGTTTTGAATAGAATATTTTCTTATTATGTTGCAATTTCCAATAGGTATTAAATTATTTTTCTTTCAAGAAAAGAAAATGTAATTCAACATACTGTTTTATTGAATAAGTTTATAAGTTTAATAGTAATTAATATTGATTGATTTGTTTTTATTTTAGAAAAATTTACTTAAAACCTTAGTTAGAGCAGAAAACGAAGGGCATCAAGAATATTTGAAAACTCTTATTAAATGAGGTGATGAACAGGCAGACGAGGCTCAAAAGGCTGTGAGAAACAAGAAGGACTAAACAGCAGCCAGTGAATGTTATAAAGAAGAAAGTACGACAGCAGCCAGTGAATGTTATAAAGAAGAAAGTACGAGAAAGTAAAATTTATACTCGTTATAGTTTTGTATTTCAATACAAATATAAGAATGTAGATAGATGTTGGTCAAATATTACAATCCACTTTTTTTAGTACTTTACCTTTTATATTAATATAAGGTTTTGAATAGAATATTTTCTTATTGTGTTGCAATTTCCAGTAGGTATTAAATTGTTTTTCTTTCAAGAAAAGAAAATGTAATTCAACATACTGTTTTATTGAATAAGTTTATAAGTTTAATAGTAATTAATATTGATTGATTTGTTTTATTTTAGAAAAATTTACTTAAAACCTTAGTTAGAGCAGAAAACGAAGGGCATCAAGAATATTTGAAACTCTTATTAAATGAGGTGATGAACAGGCAGACGAGGCTCAAAAGGCTGTGAGAAACAAGAAGGACTAAACAGCAGCCAGTGAATGTTATAAAGAAGAAAGTACGACAGCAGCCAGTGAATGTTATAAAGAAGAAAGTACGAGGAAGTAAAATTTATACTCGTTATAGTTTCGTATTTCAATACAAATATAAGAATGTAGATAGATGTTGATCAAATATTACAATCCACTTTTTTAGTACGGTACCTTTTATATTAATATAAAGTTTTGAGTAAAATATTTTCTTATTGTGTTGCAATTTTTAGTAGGTATAAAATTATTTTTCTTTCAAAGAAAAGAAAATGTAATTCAACATAATGTTTTATTGAATAAGTTTATAAGTTTTAATATTAATTAATATTGATTGATTTGTTTTGTTTTAGAAAAATTTACTTAAAACCTTAGTTCGAGCAGAAAATGAAAGGCATCAAGAATATTTGAAACTCTTATTAAATGAGGTGATGAACAGGCAGACGAGGCTCAAAAGGCTGCGAGAAACATTGTATTTCAATACAAATATAAGAATGTAGATAGATGTTGGTCAAATATTACAATCCACTTTTTTTAGTACTTTACCTTTTATATTAATATAAAGTTTTGAATAGAATATTTTCTTATTATGTTGCAATTTCCAGTAGGTATTAAATTATTTTTCTTTCAAGAAAAGAAAATGTAATTCAATACACTGTTTTATTGAATAAGTTTAATAGTAATTAATATTGATTGATTTGTTTTATTTTAGAAAAATTTACTTAAAACCTTAGTTCGAGCAGAAAATGAAAGGCATCAAGAATATTTGAAACTCTTATTAAATGAGGTGATGAACAGGCAGACGAGGCTCAAAAGGCTGTGAGAAACAAGAAGGACTAAACAGCAGCCAGTGAATGTTATAAAGAAGAAAGTACGAGTAAGTAGAAGTTATACTCGTTATAGTTTCATATTTCAATACTAATATTAAGAATGTAGATAGATGTGGTCAAATATTACAATCCACTTTTTTTAGTACAGTACCTTTTATATTAATATAAAGTTTTGAATAGAATATTTTCTTATTATGTTGCAATTTCCAGTAGGTATTAAATTATTTTTCTTTCAAGAAAAGAAAATATAATTTAACATACTGTTTTAATTGAATAAAATAAGTTTAATAGTAATTAATATTGATTGATTTGTTTTATTTTAGAAAAATTTACTTAAAACCTTAGTTAGAGCAGAAAATGAAGGGCATCAAGAATATTTGAAACTCTTATTAAATGAGGTGATGAACAGGCAGACGAGGCTCAAAAGGCTGCGAGAAACAAGAAGAAGGACTAAACAGCAGCCAGTAAATGTTATAAAGAAGAAAGTACGAGTAAGTAGAAGTTATACTCGTTATAGTTTCGTATTTCAATACAAATATAAGAATGTAGATAGATGTTGGTCAAATATTACAATCCACTTTTTTTAGTACAGTACCTTTTATATTAATATAAAGTTTTGAATAGAATATTTTCTTATTATGTTGCAATTTCCAGTAGGTATTAAATTATTTTTCTTTCAAGAAAAGAAAATGTAATTCAACATACACTGTTTTATTGAATCAGTTTATAAGTTTAATAGTAATTAATATTGATTGATTTGTTTTATTTTAGAAAAATTTACTTAAAACCTTAGTTAGAGCAGAAAATGAAGGGCATCAAGAATATTTGAAACTCTTATTAAATGAGGTGATGAACAGGCAGACGAGGCTCAAAAGGCTGTGAGAAACAAGAAGGACTAAACAGCAGCCAGTGAATGTTATAAAGAAGAAAGTACGACAGCAGCCAGTGAATGTTATAAAGAAGAAAGTACGACAGCAGCCAGTGAATGTTATAAAGAAGAAAGTACGACAGCAGCCAGTGAATGTTATAAAGAAGAAAGTACGAGGAAGTAAAATTTATACTCGTTATAGTTTCGTATTTCAATACAAATATAAGAATGTAGATAGATGTTGGTCAAATATTACAATCCACTTTTTTTAGTACGGTACTATACCAATTACATGGTATACTTTAAATAAAAATAAAAATTTAATAAATAAAATTTTATTTTAAGAATTGTAAATGGATAGGGAATAAAAAAGTAAATTTATATTGTAAATCCAGCGGCAGGCACAACGCGCTTGGAATCTGGTCTAGAACCTGACTTGATGGCAGTGAATGCTAAACAATAGTCTACAGTGGACTCAATCTTTTGTTAGGCGGCGAACCTGCGTTGAGAGAGATTCAAACAGGGCCTGCAGGAACAGGAGCGTAGTCGGTGCAGGCCGAGAAAACACGCTCTGCTTCCATTCCGAGTTGAGAAGCGATAGAGTAAAGTCTTTAGTGCGAGTTTAAAAGTAGTGTCGGGCGTAGGATCCGTCCGGTATAGATTATTTTTAATACCGAACTCCAAGACCTTCACGACCAAAGAGAGCTAAGTACTTTTTGACTGAATTATTAAAATTTTCTAAATTTGAAATTTGAAAATTTAAGAAGTGAATTAAGTTGAAATTGGAATTGAAATTTGAAATAAACGATCAAATTCTGTTGAGAGTGAACTAATATATATATATAAATTGTAAAAGGAGTAATTTATTTAAAGTCGAACGTAAAATTTAATTGAAATTATAGGGATTGTAGTAAAATTAAGAGCTGCAGGTGCTGCACCATATCCTGTAGGAACTTGTGAAAAAATTCCTGTTGAGAACTGATTAGTTTTGTTTGAGAATTTTATTTTAAAGAAGTTTATAATTTTATTTTATTAGTTTTGAGAAGAAGCCTATTTAATTTTATTTCATACAAATTTATTCAAGATTACCTATTATATTTTATTTTTTATATTTTATACACACACGTATTTAGAGGACAGTGAGTCCATGTTAAATCGAAAGTGCCTTGCCTAAGGAAGTAGTAATTTTAAACTATTGTGCCAAAACATTTCATTGGTGGAATACAAGGTTAATAATTGAAATTTGATTGATTTAATAAACCTGAATATTTCTAAAAAGGTGCAGTTTTAATTTCCACCAGTATCTACTTAAATCTTATGAGTTTCGAGACTATTTAGGGTCATCATAATAAAAACAAAAAAATTTTGTATATTAAACATTTAGTATACAAATAAGTGGCGCCCACTCTGCTTTATTTCTGGTGAACCTTAATAAAATTGAACTTAGTGGTTGTAAATTAATAAGTGGCATGGATACTGGAAAATTATAAAGTGTTTAATATTAAACTTTAAAATGGCACTTAAGGTGGACTTGTTAACCAAGGAGGAAATTGGACTATGAAATTAGGTTTAAGAGGTGTGGAAGTGTCTCCTAGTCTTAAAGTGATAGATTTAAGGAAAAAAGTTACGGCAGTTAACACCCTTGACTGCTGTAAACGTACATATACGTTTTCGTCCGCGGAGCCTCCTCACTGCTACGCCCGTAAATGTACGGAAACACGATGTATCTCTTTGTTGTAGTCCACTACTACTGAACAAAGGGGCCCACACCATCTAGCGGATAGCGGCCTCAATATGAACTATCTGGACACTATTCTCTTGTTGATTGGTGCTGCTGCTACCTGATATATTATATTTCAACTACCACAAAACCACGTGCATTTCTGTTCTGAATAAGTTTTGTCAAATGTCAGTCACAGAAGTGGTCTTGTCTTGTGCTTTTATGTGTTTTCGGACTTATTGAGGTGTTTTATTTATATAGTGTTTATTTATATAAATATAATTACTAGTATAGTATTACTACTGGACATAATTTTTGTTGTTGTTGGATAATTAGACTACCATTATGTCTATGGATAACGAAGGCGAGTATGAGATTAGAAGATTTTTAGAAAATGCCGAGTTCTGAAATAGGATTGGATTTGAGTGATTTAATCAGAGGATATGATCGACGTTGTTGATACTGACCCTTTATACCAGCCAACATTATCGGTAAGTGAATCTGAATCCGACTTGGATCTTGATGTACTGTAATACACTATTATTAGAGGAGGTTAGTGATCTTGACATCGTTGAGGAACAGAATTTACCTGGACCGAGTTGGGTAATTTTCTAAACGAAAAAAAACTACCTCTAATGTAAATAGAAAAAAGAATAAGATAGAGAGAGAAAAAAACATACTGTTCAAGCAAACCTAAAGTAAAATCAAAAAACCAAAGTAATAAAAACGAAGGGGTTAATATAAATAAAACTAAATACACTCATTCATGGACATCAACTGATTTTATTCCACAAGTTTTTTGAATTTTGATAATTCGGGAAAGTGGGGTAGTGGATTCAGACACATTTTCAGAGAATTGTTCTGAACTGTATTGCTTTGAAAAAATTATTACTGACGAATTGTTAGATTTAATTGTTTTGGAAACAAACAAACAGTTTGAGTACATTGTTTCCACATCCCCCCCTTCAGAACACTCTCGATTGAAAAAGTGGGTCCCAATTACGAAGAAAGAAATGAAGTTATTTTTGGCTACTACAATGTTGATGGTACATAACAAAAAAATAGCCATTGAAGATTATTGGTCGAGTGACCCCTCTTCATAAGAATAGTGTCTCTAAATGCATGTCTAGAGACAGGTATTTTATTATTTTGCGTTTATTGCACTTTTCTGATAATACACTTCCTCCCGCTCATGGCAAACTTAGTAAAATAAAGGAAGTGGTTGATATTTTCAGGGCAGCATTTTCCCGCAACTTCAAACCATTTAGAAATCTATGCATTGACGAAAGTTTGTTGCTTTTCAAAGGACAGCTTGGCTTCAAAATGTTCATCCCCTCAAAGAGAAGTAGGTTTGGAATTAAATTATTCCTGTTATGTGATTGTGAGACGGGTTACATACTTGATAGCATTGTTTATACTGGGAAAGACACTGACTACTCCAATTCCGAAAATCTTGGTATTTCCGGAGCAATTGTGACAACTCTTCTCCAAAATTATCTCAACAAAGGCCACTGCTTATTTATTGACAACTGGTATTCCAGTCCCGACTTATTTACATTTTTGCACAAAAACAAAACTAATGCTTGTGGGACAGTAAAATCTATAAGATTGGGAATGCCACAGTTTCAGAAAGAGCTAGAAGTAGGTGAGCGGGGAAGCCCTAAATAATGGCACAAGTATAGCAGTCAGGTGGATTGATAAACGAGAAGTTGTCATGCTGACATCGGAGCACAAAGATGAGATGGTATCTACTGGTAAACTAGACAGAAAAACAAAAGCGGCCATTGTGAAACCCATATCTGTTCATGACTACAACCAAAACATGGGAGCAGTTGACAGGTCGGACATGATGATCGTCAATGTAGAATGTGTACGCCGAACTACTCGATGGTATAAGAAGCTTTTTTTCCATTTTTTGGATATGTCTATATTAAATGCACATGCCATATACCTTTGTCAAACAGGCAGAAAACCAACGTTGCAGCAGTTCCACCTAGAGCTTGTTCGCCAAATAATGGCTGATAATTTGGAACCACGGACAAAACAGAAAGGTGGCCGACCTCACCTCTGTGGGTGATAATCCAATGCGTCTAACACAGCGTCATTTTTTCCATCTCTTGTACCATCCACGGAAAAAAAGAAAAATGCACAACGTATTTGTCACGTTTGTAAAAAACACAAAACAAGGAGAACAGAAACGCCGCGAATCGCGCTACCAGTGCGCTGAATGCGATGTTGGGCTGTGTGTGGTGCCGTGTTTTTGCACTATTCCACGAACTCAAAAATTATTGAATAATAACTCAAAGAGCTTTACAAAGTGTAAATACAAACAAATGTTCTAAATAAATACGTTTCTTTTCATTGTGAGTATTATTTTTCACTTGCTAAAGAATTATAAACAGATAATTTCCTACCCATCTTTAGTTCCTTCAACCCCCCTCCCCCCCACCATCCCATTATATAAAAAATACGGGTTTCCCCCTAATTACTCCTTATTGTATTCTGGAACTGGCCCTCTAAATAAATAGTACTCAGAGTGCTGTATAATATTGTTTTTGCCAATAAAATGATTAAACATTAATTTTGGTTGCAAGTGGCAAAAAAACCCCGCAGTGAGGTGTCAGTACTGCAAGAGTATCACAGCATTCAAGGGGTTAATAAGTCTTGATGTAAATAGTAATTATTTGAACCTGAGTGGAAAGGTCGCTTTCAAGGAGGAATGGGATAAAATTAAGTTAGAAACCCAAGTATTAGGAAGTAGACTGGAGGAATCCATTGAACAGGGACTAACATTGGACATAGTTAGGTGTGAAACAAAAATAAATCATTGGCAGCGCCGACTGACTAACTTAAGTAAATTGTTTAAAATCGAAGAAAAGGATATAGCTAAACATGTTGAAAAACCGGAATAGTATATTAAGTGAATTGTTGTTAAAAATAAAAAACCTAAAAATTGACAAGGAAACATCTGATAACTTGGTGCGTAAGTTATCTGATTCCAATCTGGAAATAGAAGGTGAGCTGGAAGAGGCTAGTAAACCGGAAGTGAAAGATAAGTCTGGTCTAAATATGAGAGATGAGGTGTTTGTTTCGGGACGGCCACATTTAAGTTATAATAAACTACCGAACCCCATTGAGCGTTATTTGAAGGAGTTAAAAATCTGCGATGGATTAAATGTTCAAGAATTATTAGAATTCTTTAAAATAATCTTGAAACTTAAAAAGGAAACTAGATGTACGGAAGAGGATATTATGGAGATTGCGATTTCACATAGTCAGGGAGCTCTTTTGTCGAAACTATTAGAAATAAAACAGGACAATGTCACGGTCAAATTAATGCTTGAAATATTATTGAATTATTTCGTGCCATATCATCAGCGTGAACTTTTGAAATTTGAAAAGGTGCACCGTCCCCAAAGATATAATGAAAGCTTATCCAACTACATTATAGACATTAAGGAATCAGTAGAAGTACTTTGTTGTAATATAAATGAAAGGGATGTTGTGGAATTAATTAAGGTGGGAATTAATCCTGAAACCAGAAATAAACTAGTGTTTATATGGGAAATCCGAGCACATATTCCGAACTGGATGAGATGTGTATAAGGGCGAATAATGTAGGTTATGCTGACAACGTGAGGAAAACAGGGAATAATTTGAATGTGATTAGAAAGTATAATGTACCGGTTAACAGCATCAGAAGCAGGATGTAAATATAAACTAAAATTATGGAGGGTGTATTGAACTATACCAATAGTGATGTTTACAGTGTGGAAAAAGGGGTGTTTAATTTTATGTGAACAATAAAAACAATTCTAAAAGGATCTATTTACCTGAACACTTATTCAAGGTTGTAATACGAGTATTATCACAACTCATTGTCTGGCTGTCACTTCGGCATTTTAAAAACACAACAGAAATTAAATGAAAGGTTTTATCACCCTAAACTAAATGATTATGTGAAAAATAATGTAAAATGTTGTGAAGTGTGTTTGAAAGCAAAAAGTAGCAACTGGAGGGACCAAGGACCTTTGAACAGCAATCTGAGCAGTCGTCCAATGCAGAAGTTATATATGGATATTTATGGGCCATTACCTGCGTCTTCCAATCGAATGCAATACATCCTGATAGCAGTAGATGACTTCACCAAATATAATTGGATAATGCCACTCAGGAAATGCACCTCAGGTAATGTAATTAATGCATTAGAAAATAATATTTTCAAAAATTTTTCTTTGCCTGAAGAATTCGTGACGGATAATGGAACATATTTTGTCAGCGAGGAATTCAAAAATTATTTGTTTAATTTGGGCATAAAACAAAGGACCATTATACCTTATACTCCTCAAGGAAATAAAAGTGAAAGGCAAATTCGAAATTTAAATCAAATTCTGACAGCTTATTATCATGACTGTAAAAAGAATTGGGACAAGGATTTGTACCATGTGCAAATGGCCCTAAATACTTGTCACAATGAAAGCATAAAGTCGTCTGCATTTGAATTGATGTTCAGTTTCAAAGCAAATGATGGTTTGTCACTAAAATGGCAAATTAAAGATATTTGTGATGAAAAATGGAGCAAAGATAAGAATGCAAAGATGGTTGAAGCTATTCAAAATTTAAAAAGACAAAATGAGCTGAATTCGAGAAGAAACCGATACAAACCGAAATCACAGGCAATTAAAAATGTATGATGTAGTCTATTTGTAGAATTACAAATCAGCGATATAAGCTAGATCTGAAATATGAAGGACCATTCAGAATAATTTTCAATTATTAGCTCCAACTCATATGTGGTACAAAAATTTAAAAGAATTGAATGAATTCCGTAGAATACACTTGCAGGATGTGAAACCCACTGGGGAAAGAAGAATGCATATTTAAATATAACAAAAACAATATAATTACCGAGGGGTAAATAATTTGAATTACAAAATAAAAAAAAAGAACTGATTAAAAATTATGACGAATTAAATTAGTTGTAAGAATGAAGAAAAAAACTATATTGGATGTACGCTGTATGTATGTATGTTTGATTTGAGAAATTTCAGTGACAAGGAAGATGAAATTAAAATACAGGGTGTATATTATGTCTGGAAACACCCAAATATATCCTTTAATAATTTAAATATAAATTTGAAACCTCTTACAATCGTGATAGAGATTGGGCATCTACTTTTTTGGAACAATGTTTTGTTATGTCACACCAACGGGGGACGTCCTGCCGAGGGTATCGTGAATATTCTTAATGGAAGCCTATACCTTGTGATACATAATTTTAAAGGTAATAGCTTACTGAAATTGAATGCCACAAACCGCGCATCTCAAAGGAATTATTCTATCAGAAAATAGAGCATTTTTAGTATTGAAAATTTACTGATGTTCAACAATGTAATTTTAACATGGTTCTTGCCACAAAATGTGTTACACTAATTTTTTAGCATTTTTTATATGTTCAATTAAAATAAAATAAACAATTTATTTTTAAGCTGGTTTCATTAGTACAAATTTACCAGTTTTTATTACAATGAATAAAACTTATGAGTCACTTTCTCTGATTACTTATTGAATCTGTACTTGGTGTTTTCCAGTCAGCAGGAAGGTTTAAAGAGACAAAGGTCACTAGCCTATGAGAAACATTATTGTGTTATTAATCATCTGGTCTACAGGTTTCAGTTTGTTGAGCATGGAGCTTTCACTAGACAGGTCTAAGCTTGGGAATTACAAATGGACAAAGGTCATATCATTCCTGTCGAGTTAATCAGTGTCTCTGAAGCATTGCTGTCAACAAGTTATCTAATTACAGTAGTTCAGTTTTTATTTGGCATTTTAATGGAATTGTCTGAAAAGAGAACGAATTACTCTGTTGATGATGCGAGGATATGGCGATCGTCAAAGATCTTATCGGGAAGTTTGTAATTTGTTTAATGACACTTTCCCAGAAAGGAATCCCATAAGTGTTTCAACAGTATCAAAAACTATTGAGCGTTTTGAAATGACAGGGGGTGTACGTAATCGGCCAAAGTTGGGTAGGATACAATCTGCAACAGATGAAGAACATGCACTAGATGTTTTGCAAACATTTATTGAAGACCCACATACATCGCTCAGAAAAGCTGCACAGCAACATGATATGCACCCTATGTCTGTGATTAAGATTTTGAAAATTAATAAATACAAACCATTTAAAGTTCATTTAGTCCAACAGTTAAGTGAGGATGATTACGACAGAAGAGTTGAGTTTTTGTGAACTTGTGATGCGCAAATGTTGATGACAATAGAGATTTTCTGACCAACATACTATTTTCTGATGAGGCAACTTTTTTCCTAAATGGCAATGTTAACAGGCACAATTGCCGTTACTCGGGCTAGTGAAAAACCCACATTGGATTACTGAGTCCCATTCACAGCAACCCACAAAAACTGAACGTATGGTGTGGAATTTTAGGTAACAAAATTGTTGGACCCTTTTTCATCAATGGAAATTTAAATGCCGAACTTTACTACAATATGCTCCAAAATGAAATAATCCCAGCTATTCAAATTGCATCAGGAGAATACTTTGATAATGTATGGTTTCAGCAGGATGGTGCTCCACCCCATTATGGGAGACAGGTAAGAGAGTATTTGGATTTAAGGTTTCCTCATAAATGGATTGGCCGAAGAAGAGAAATCGAATGGCCTCCAAGATCTCCGGATTTGTCACCAATCGATTATTTCCTATGGGGTCATTTAAAATCCAATGTTTATAGAAGAAAGCCTCAT
Source organism: Homalodisca vitripennis (assembly GCF_021130785.1). Lineage (NCBI taxonomy): Eukaryota > Metazoa > Arthropoda > Insecta > Hemiptera > Cicadellidae > Homalodisca > Homalodisca vitripennis. The sequence continues at coordinate 64,049 of NW_025778096.1, forward strand.
AATTTGGAAGACCTAAGAAACAGGATTATAGAGGAGATTGCTTTGATAACTGAAGAAATGTTAGGCAACTCTGTCGAATCATTTTACACAAGATTGGCTCATTGTCAAACCGTAGAAGGAACACAGTTCGAACAATTGCTTTGACACCAAATGCAGGTAAAACGTTTGTTGTAAGACTTTTCTAACAGCATACATTATTTTTTATTTGTAATAAGAAATCAATAACATAAGTATTTCCATAATTGTACTGTAATAAAAACTGGCAAATTTGTGCTAATAGAACCAGCTTAAAATGACATTTTTGTTTTATTTAATTGAACATTTAAAAAAATGCTACAAAATTAGTGTAACACATTTTGTGGCAAGAACCATGTTAAAATTACATTGTTGAACATCAGTAAATTTTCAATACTAAAAATGCTCTATTTTCTGATAGAATAAATTCCCTTGAGATGCGGTTTGTGGCATTCAATTCAGTAAGCTATTACCTTTAAAATTATGTATCACAAGGTATAGGCTTCCATTAAGAATATTCACGATACCCTCGGCAGGACGTCCCCCGTTGGTGTGACATAACAAAACATTGTTTCCAAAAAGTAGATGCCCAATCTCTATCACGATTGTAAGAGGTTTCAAATTTATATTTAAATTATTAAAGGATATATTTGGGTGTTTCCAGACATAATATACACCCTGTATATTGAACAATTGAGGAAATTCTACAGCCCTGTTTAAATTGTAAATATTAACTTGAATTGTAATGTTGTAAAAATGTAATTTTAAACTTGAAGAAACCTCAAGAGGAATAAAAAAGTTTATGTTTTAGATAAAAGGGCACAGGTGAAGTAAAACAGTTGCGATAACTACATGGTTTGGGGGAGGAGGAGTGTGTATTAAAACAATTCAGTATTATTTTTTTCTGAATAATGCACAAATCCGAAACTTATGGTCCGTAATTAATGTTATTAACATGTGTTATTTTAAGTTTGTATGTAAATTTAATAACTAAACACGAATGTTGGAATATTAATTTAAACTTGTTAGTTTGATAAAATTTATGCCAAGGAAGAGGGGAACAGAAGAAAAAAAGACTGTTATTTCTATGATAAAGAACGGTATAGGTAAAAATAATAAAATAAGAACTGACACCGCCCGTCTGGGGATATGTTTTAATTCTATATGAAGCTGCATCAACCAGTGAATGGGCGAGCCAACACACACACAGACGTGCAGGGCAAAGATTCCAAGGACGACCCAACTAATAACAGACCGGACCTGCAATAAACATCCCACAACAACAACCACCGTCTACCTCGTTCGACCCATTGTGAAGGATTATCTGGATGGACTATCTTTATGGTAGGACTTAGAATTGTAAAAAGGTAGGTGGCAATTGGACTCTTAATATTTGCCATAGTTTAGGTCAAGGTTTCTATTGGGGAATTTTAATTGTTAAGTTTTCAAAACAATCTGATAATGTATGGACTCTTTTAAAAAGAATTTATAATAATTAACGCTTGGTTAAAATAACTTGAACAACTAGTATGCCTGCCACTTCTTACAACTATTTATCAAAAATAAATTAAAACAAATATTATAAATAAAAAAAAAGGTTTTGTAGATTTGATGATGCATGTTAAGGCTAGGTGGAAATACAATTTCTAAAGGATGTGAGATAAATTTCTTAGATTTAAGTAATAAACTTGGCAGATACCAAGCGCTTTAAGGGGGGGTGTGTATACCAAATTACATGGTATACTTTAAATAAAAATAAAAAATTTAATAAATAAAATTTTATTTTAGAATTGTAAATGGATAGGGAATAAAAAAGTAAATTTATATTGTAATCCAGCGGCAGGCACAACGCGCTTGGAATCTGGTCTAGACCTGACTTGATGGCAGTGAATGCTAAACAATAGTCTACAGTGGACTCAATCTTTTGTTAGGCGGCGAACCTGCGTTGAGAGAGATTCAAACAGGCCTGCAGGAACAGGAGCGTAGTCGGTGCAGGCCGAGAAAACACGCTCTGCTTCCATTCCGAGTTGAGAAGCGATAGAGTAAAGTCTTTAGTGCGAGTTTAAAAAAGTAGTGTCGGGCGTAGGATCCGTCGGTATAGATTATTTTAAATACCGAACTCCAAGACCTTCACGACCAAAGAGCTAAGTACTTTTTGACTGAATTATTAAATAAAATTTTCTAAATTTGAAATTTGAAAATTTTAAGAAGTGAAATTAAGTTGAAATTGGAATTGAAATTTGAAATTAACGATCAAATTCTGTTGAGAGTGAACTAATATATATATATAAATTGTAAAAGGAGTAATTTATTTAAAGTCGAACGTAAAATTTAATTGAAATTATAGGGATTGTAGTAAAATTAAGAGCTGCAGGTGCTGCACCATATCCTGTAGGAACTTGTGAAAAATTCCCTGTTGAGAACTGTTTAGTTTAATGTTTAGAGAATTTTATTTTAAAGAAGTTTATAATTTTATTTTATTAGTTTTTGAGAAGAAGCCTATTTATTTTATTTCATACAAATTTATTCAAGATTATTTTATTTTTATATTTTATACACACACGTATTTAGAGGACAGTGAGTCCATGTTAAATCGAAAGTGCCTTGCCTAAGGAAGTAGTAATTTTAAACTATTGTGCAAAACATTTCATTGGTGGAATACAAGGTTAATAATTGAAATTTGATTGATTTAATAAACCTGAATATTTCTAAAAAGGTGCAGTTTTTAATTTCCACCAGTATCTACTTAAATCTTATGAGTTCGAGACTATTTAGGGTCATCATAATAAAAACAAAAAATTTTGTATATTAACATTTAGTATAGGTACCTTTTATATTAATATAAAAGTTTTGAATAGAATATTTTCTTATTGTGTTGCAATTTCCAGTAGGTATTAAATTACTTTTCTTTCAAGAAAAGAAAATGTAATTCAACATACTGTTTTATTGAATAAGTTTTATAAGTTTAATAGTAATTAATATTGATTGATTTGTTTTATTTTAGAAAAATTTTACTTAAAAACCTTAGTTAGAGCAGAAATGAAGGGCATCAAGAATATTTAAAACTCTTATTAAATGAGGTGATGAACAGGCAGACGAGGCTCAAAAGGCTGTGAGAAACAAGAAGGACTAAACAGCAGCCAGTGGAATGTTTATAAAGAAGAAAGTACGACAGCAGCCAGTGAATGTTATAAAGAAGAAAGTACGGACAGCAGCCAGTGAATGTTATAAAGAAGAAAGTACGACAGCAGCCGAGTGAATGTTATAAAGAAGAAAGTACGAGGAAGTAAAATTATACTCGTTATAGTTTGATTTCA